>NC_040909.2:69904783-70129822 GCF_004126475.2 Phyllostomus discolor
TTAAATCAAACTCTCTTTATGAAATTAGATATGGATTGACACTGTAGTCTTTGTGGCATGTAATAGCTCATTTCTTGATCTGCAAATCTTTCAGCTCTTCCTACATCAAAACAGCAATAAAAGTACCATTTTTAAACATAGCTAGATCTTATTTACTCTTATTATTCCATGTTTGTATTTGTTTTGTAGTAATACAAGGGTTCAGAAACTAAATTTAAACACAGTTCTACGTTATATTATCAAAGCCAGGTGACTTTCTTAGGACAGTGTTCACACTTGTTCTGGGCAGTGCTCTCTAGTGCTGTACATATTTAGAGCAGAGTTATATTGAAAAGTACTGGGAGCCTTGAAGTTTGCTCCTGCACTCAACAGCAAAGAGGTTGATGTGCACTGTCATTGTTATTCTCTGGAGCAGTGCCCTTAAGAGGCCATCCCAGGTTACATAACTTTATGGTCAGAACCATAGCACCTCTACATTGGATTACTATTTTTAATCATGGAACAAGTGTTGCTTAGTATTAGATTTGGGGAGGAAATATGACAAGTGAAATGATATACCAAAAGTATTACTACAGAAGTTGCTTTACATACCTACTAAGGACTAATTATACCCAAAGAAAAAGAAATATAATGTCTGTAATAAAAACTTAAAAAACAATAGAGCTGAAATCTTCCTGAGTAATACAGATAAATCAATAAGGAATGCTTTGAAAATGTATTGATCTCACACTTCCCTGTAAGAAAACTGTAGCTTATTAATGTTATGATTTCAAATTTAAATCACATTATTTCAAACATAAGCTATATCCAATTAAAATATATTCAACAATGATAATTGTACTAAGTAAGATTTAAAAAGTTCTCACATTTTTGGAGCTATGTGGTAAGTCATAGTAAAAACAATAAGTAACAGTAGGGATAGTAATGGTTAATGTTTAATTGAATTGGTTAAGAGATGAGAAACAGATTATTATCAAAAAATTAAAATTGACAAAACCAAGATTGCACTGTCTAGGAAGGTTCAATGTTCTAATCTCTAACCTTAAACTACTACTTCTTTTCTGTGAATGCTTACAATTCATAGAAAATAATTTCACTTTATTTAACTTTCTGATTACCATTAACCATTACTTCTCAAATTATTTCTGTATAATTTAATTTTAACCATTTAGAATGAAAACTATCTTTAGTGCTTATTTTAAGAAATTAATTTAATTATACCTTCAAAATTGCAATCAAAATTACATTACATTACAAATCAGCAGATGAGACAGGATAATGGTAACATCATGGCAAGAAAATTGCCAAATTTGACAAATGCAGCAATACATATTTGCGACAGCTCCCCCAAAATGATATATTTGTTGTAATTTCAGTTAAGATCTTAATAATGATTTGTTATGGCTCCAAGAAACAGGTTTCAAAATTAACTTGGTAGAGAGAATGGCCAAGAAGAATCTAGTGGAGTGAAGTGTTGTTCCAGTTAGCAAGACCTAGTATAAAGTTTTTAGTGATTAAGACACAGCGCAATATTGATTCAAGAACAGACAAACAGGGTATTAAAAAAGAGTAGAGAAGCACAAAAATGTGCTCAAATATGGAAGCTTTATATTCAAAAGAACACAAGAAAATTAATGAGAAATAAGAACATATTCAGTAAGTGATGCAGTTACCATTGACTATTCATGGATAAAGTGAGTATGGATTTTTATCTCACATCATATTTAACATAAATTCCGAAATAGATGAAGGACTTACATTTAAGAGGCAGAATTTTAAAAATTTATAAAACATAAAGGGAAGTATATTTATTATATTTGATGAAAATGTTTTTAATAAAGATTAAAAAATGCTAACTATAAAGTTGATAAAACTGACTTTAAAATTAAGAAAATATCTTCATCAAAGTCAAAAATAATACAAGTGGTAATGAGTCACACACTTGAAGGAACACATTTGAACATAGGTAACTAAACATTAGCATCCAGAATATATATAGCAGTCCTAAAGCAAAGAAAAAAAACTTAACCCTATGGGAAAACAAGTGAAAGATATAAATAGGCATCTTATATATGAAAAAAAACTAAGTGTTCAATCCATACATAGAAGATGCTCAACCATGTAATTAATCAGGAAAATCCAAAACCATAGTGTAACAACATTTTACACCCATCAGATTAACATACTTTTAAAAAAGAGTTTATTTATTTATTTTTAGAAGGGGACAGGAGGGAGAAAGAAAGACAGAGAAACATCAATATGAGAGAGAAACATCAATCAGGGGCCTCTAGAACACCACCAACCAGGGACCTGGCCCACAACAAAGGCATGTGCCCTTACCAGGAATTGAACTAGTGACCTTTTAGTTTGTGGAACAATGCCTCGCCCACTGAGCTACATCAGTCAGAGCAACACAAAATTTTAAAAGCAGACATATTTTCAAGTTAGCCCTAGGAAACCAATGTTCACAGTGATTCTAAATCTCTCAACACTGCCTCTTACAAACTGTAAGAGGACAACAGAGGATACATCAAATAACAAATGACTCATATATTCAGAATTAGTAGGATACAGATAATGTCATTAGCTCAAAATATTGTAAATTTGAAAATAATCAACAAACTCCAACAGAGTTGCTATTTGAAATTCTACTTCCACTGAAAGTCTGTGGGTGTGGAGAGAAGGATAAGGAATTAAAAATTCTCAGCAAAAGAAAATGGAGTAGGACACAGAAGAGCTACAAGACAAACAAAAATCTCTCTAGAAAGAAAAAGTTCAACACAAAGTACTAAATTTACAAATGTACATGTGGAACCCAGGAGTTAAGAACAGAAGTTTTGTTAACTTTCTCAGTAATAGCATTGTTTTAAGGAATGAAGGAAATAAGGACATAAGAGATAGTTCCCCCCTTCAGACTTGACAGTGAAGTGAAAGTGCAATAAAGTGAAGTTAAAATGCTGTAAAAATGAAAGAGAAATAAAACAAATCGATGTCTTTCTTTTTTAAATAGTTTTCTTAAAAATATTTTATTTATTTTTATTTTTTAGAGGGGGAAGGGAGGGAGAAAGAGAGAGAGAGAAACATCAATAATATGCGGTTGCTGAGGGCCATGGCCTGCAACCCAGGTATGTGGCCTGACTGGGAATCGAACCTGTTACACTTTGGTTCACAGCCTGTGCTCACGCCATGAGCTACGCCAGCCAGGGTAAATTGATGTCTTTCTTTTCCCATCACCACCAACATGGCAATCAAAGCTGCTGTGCTTCACTAGCATGACAGAAGAGTATGCTACTGAACTAGGAACTCATTTCATGAAATGCCTAGAAATAAAGGAAAGGGAAAGGAAGGGTACTTATTTCCAATAAAACTATATGACAAGGAAACATAAATGCAAATCAACAACAATTCAGGAAAAAAATTCTCCCGGAGAAAACAAAATTTGAAGCAGAGGGAAACTATAATAACACCACTCAAATCTGAAATAAACAAGCACTCAGACACCCAGACAAGTACTTAGAGATATAAAAAGCCCTGCTATCATCAGATATTAAGAAAAGAAATGTAGTAAGAGAAGCAGGAGGGTAAGGGGAGAGCAGAAGGAGGGAAAAAAAGGAGAAGAATGAAGGCAGCAGCAATAAGAATTGACTAAACTAAAAAAAGAAAGAAAGAAGAAACTGAAGAATAAGAAGTTACGATGTGTCAAGGGATGAGAAATTACTAGCTAGGAACTACATTATAGAGAATTTCTGTATACTTATTATGAGAATTTTAAATGTACACATATTTCAACAGCATTTAGGCATTCATTATCTATTAAAATTAAAAGATGTCATGCTCTGCATTCAGCATTTGTAGCTCTATAGCATTGGTCTGTTCTGAGCAAGGATCTATAAATCAGCAGCCTATTGGTCAAATCAGATTCACTGCCTGATTTTATAAATAACATTTTATTGGAACCCAAATGTGTTTATTAATTGATGCATTTCCCATGACTGCTTTGTTCAAAATGAAAGATGTGAGTATGCAATATGTGGTTTAAATCTGGTTTTGCATAATAAAAACATGCTGATACTTAGCCTAGAGAGACATTTGTACATATCAAGAATCATGTATGAAAATGCTCATTTATTATATATAATAAAAGCTAAAAACATCACAGATATTCATCAACACTAAAATATGAAACTAAATTAAGAATCCATTACCCAACAATGGACTACTATATAGCTGAGAAAATGAACTAGGTACAGATGTGTGCAACAACATGATTGAATCTCTAAATAAACTGTTGAGTAAAATGTGAAAAGTATGATCACTCCATTTCCATCTGTGTCAGGTTTAATACATACAAAGCCAAACTATATATATTCTATAGTACCATATACATGAAATGACATGATATATTATAGTAAAAGACATGTTAAATTTTCTCATGTGTATTTTTAGGGGTAGAGGGAAAAAAACAATTAAATCAGGTCCCACAAGTACTGGTTATATTTTCTTTCTTGATATAGGTGGTATGTCCAAAGCTGTTTAGCTAAGTAGTCATTTGAATTATATTTTTTAACTTTAAAAAACTGCTATAAATTCCAGATCAAATGATCATGTTTTTTTATATTATTGCCATAAATTACATTTTCACTTTTTTTTAAAAGATTTTACTTATTTATTTTTTAGAGAGGGAAGGGAGGGAGATAGAGAGAGAGAGAGAGAGAAGAAACATCAATGTGTGGTTGCTGGGGGTTATGGCCTGCAACCCAGGAATGTACCCTGGCTGGGAATCAAACCTGAGACACTTTGGTTCCTAGCCCGTGCTCAATCCACTGAGCTATGCCAGCCAGGGCATACATTTTCACTTTTTTTAAAATGCCGATCATGTACAATGTCACAGAAATTTTTAATGTTTAATTAGTTTATTTTCTACATGCTTCTGAAAGATTTATTTGTAGATTTTATTTATATATGTATATACATATACATATACATATTATTATACAAGTATATTTAGGTATATTACATAACTTATAAAGAATAACACAGTGTCCATCATATGTTTTTTGATATCAAATGTTGGTTAGGTCACTGATCTGCTCCCTGCCAGCTAAGTGACATCAAATGCTTCCACCATCTCAGTATTTTCACCTGCAAAATGAAATGAATAATAATACCTACCTTTCCTTTCTGTGTGTACAAAATAAATATTGCTTAGTATTCATCTGTATCAGTAATGTCATATCTGCCTATCTTTATGTGAGGCTGTGTGGAGTTCCAGGCAACGTTGACTTCTGCCTGGCACTCATGGTTGAAGACCTGGTCCCTGGTATGAGAGTGGCTCCAACACATGTGCTTGTTTGTGACCTAGTTTCCATGACTAAGAGAAGAAAATAGGTAAATGATTATCTGTTATACTTATCAATTGTTTTATTTTCCCCAAAATACACTCACACACACACACACACACACATAATTATATTATACACTAAAGCATATTGAATACAAGAAATAACAAATAGCATCTGGTCACAGAATTTTGGTGATCATCGATAATATCAGATAGCATTTATTTCTGTGAGTTCTTGTAATTCCTTGTAAGGAAAAGAGAAATTGACTAGGAAGGCAGTAGAAGGAAGTAGAATTCAGTGGTTGAGAGGATGCAGTAGACTTATTACCATGTATTTGAATCTGGCCACCACTACTGACAGCTGTTAACTTTGGGAAGCATATCACTCTAAACCTGTTTCCTCATCTGTAAAGTCTATATAACAAAAGTGCATAGATTTCATAGACTGTGGCCACTGTAAATGATATTAGGAGTGCAGGAGCTGACAGCAAGCCTGAGACTCCTTCCCTATTTCCTCACTGAAGACTTGTTGACCCGAGACCAAACCTCCTTGAAAAACCATGTGCTGCGAGCATTTACTTAGTAGTGGAAAGATAACCAGGAATTCTAAAAAAGTCTCTTGGTTTATCCAAAGTGCTTGTTGTAAATAACCTTGATTTTATGGAATTATGGCAGACAGCTGGTAGGATAATATATGTTAGTCATGTAACCTCTTTTTATTGAAAGACTAACCAAGTATAAAATACAAGACAACTAAAAACTAAGCAGCCTCTTTCATCCCCCAAGATGGTCATCCCCCACTGTTAGTTCTCTTCTATCACTTGGTCCAAATGGGTTCTGGGGTCTTTTATCTTCCAAATCATTAGAAATGTATAGTCTTGAGTAACAGCTAGTATTCTTGTGAACCTGTTTGGCAATTCAAACTTCTGTAATATCAAAGAGATGATATATAGAGAATTAAAAACACTGTCTAGAATATAGTTTTTAATTAGTTATGTTAAAAGTTATTCTTTACTCATTTTTTTCTCCCAAATCTCTTCCATTATGGAATTTCTTCTTTATGAATTATAAAATAGTAAAAGATTTAATTTGTTTGACTGCACATTTGCAAACATTAAAAATAGATTTCATGATATAAATTTTTATAAATTACTTTAACACTTGGATTTATTGAATACACAATTGGGTTCATATATTTAAATGTTAATGTCTTAAGAATATATGTAGTTCAAAACTAATTTAGGAAAGCATTGTTTTTCTGAGTAAGTTGCCTCCCCATGTGTATTAGTTTCTAAGGTTGCCATAACAAGGTTTCACAGACTTGTAGCAAAAATTTATTGTTTCACAGTTTAGTCTAGAAATTTGAGATTAATGTGTTGGGAGGATTGGTTCCTATCTTCTCCTTGGCTTGCAGATGTCCATCTTCACTCTACATCTTAGCTTGTACCCTCTGTACCTATCTGTGTCCACACTTCCTTTTCTCATAAAGACACTGGTCATATTGGATCAAGAGCTTCTCATGACCTCATTTGTATTTAATTGTCTCTTTAAAAGCCTTATCTCCAAATATAGTCACATTTTGAGGTACTGGAGGTTAAGATTTCAACATATAACTTTGGGAGACAAAAAATGAACCCATAATGCCATGAGTGGCAACAATTCTTTGCTTCCTATCTTAATTTATTGTTGTATACCCAGCATAAGGAAAGTGCTTAGCATATGGTAGTAAATGTTTCTTGAAGGAAAGAACACAAGTTCTCACTGTAACAATGTTTTTAAATTTTATCTTTTCATTTAAATTTGTATGTGTTTATTCAAATTAGTAGATAAAATCACTTGGTATATATTAATAATTTAAAAAATATTTCTTTTTAAGCATGTTGATATTAAGTTGCTCAGTGTCTAACACCATGGAGATTTAGGTTAGATATGCTTAAAATTTAAAGAACTTTATTTTGAATTGTTTTTTTTTAAACCTGAATAGTCAGTGACAGTTGAAAAGAATGGGGATGCTATAATTTGATAAATATTGAACCCATTTCAAAGTATCCTTAGTGGGAGAGCAAACACAGCCCTTTCTGTCTGCTTTTCTTCTGCTTTTCTGTGCTCGTTATAATTTCTTGTCATATGTGGTCAGTGCTTAGACCTCAGACTCATCATACTGCTACTTTCTTTGTTGACCACCAGATTTGGGTATGAAAAGCCCTGGAGTGTTTACCCCATCACAACTTAGCTGAAACAGGCATCACTAGGCCATGTGCTTTGTGACAATGGTCACAACATTCAGCAAGCCCATACGGATGTCTTCATGAAGGCAGAATACCTGCAGTATTATGTAAGTTGTAGTGAGATACCAAAAGTTTATTTGTGAGTGTGGCAAGACTGCTATGAAGGTCATTGATAACATCACTAGCTCCATTTGGATTGTATGTGCTTGTGTGTGGGTGCTTGTTAATTTTCCACTATCAAAGATTATGCCACTTAAAGATACACAAAGGAAAACTCTTTCTAAGGGCTTGATGGTTCTGAGAACAAAGTAAAGCAAAGACAAAGTAAGGCTTGATGCTTCTGGGCAGAACTTTCTGGTGCTTAATTATGTGAGCACATATTATATGACAATCATAATTGCATTTCCTCGTTGCTACTGCCAACACATTGCTTTGTGCATGTTACATATAGAGATTGTAGACCTGAACAGCTGGTTTTCTTTAAAAAATGATACACAGAAGTTATTTCCAGAGGCAGGGAGTGAGTGGGAGCTATGTAGCAGATGTGTGCCTACTGAAATACAGGGGTGGCCCACAGTCTCCAATCAGCTCTTCCAGACATGTGGGCACAATTTCTAGCATCAGGATACAAGCTGAAGGCTATGGCATCTCCAGGCCTTCTGGTGGCAGGTCCTGTGGCCACCCCTCCTCTCAACTGACCCTGATACTGTAAATAGTCAGGGAGCACCACAGAGGGTACAGCAGGAGGTTTTTACACTAAACCTTCCAAAAGCTAGAAAGATAAAGGACAAGACCCAAACATGCAAAATTATTGTTCTCCAGGTAGTGACATCTAAGTTTGTTCTTGCTGGAGTGTGGAGACTCAGACCAAACCCTCCCAGGGATGAGCACTCCCTGTTGTCAGAGTACCAGCTTGGGAAGTTCATGGCCTGGACTCCAACTGCTGATAAGGCCATGCTGCCATAATCAGGTCCTGACATAAGGCTACTCTATTTTCTGGGGAAGCTTATGGTAGAGACCCAGACAGTGACTAAACTGTGCAATCTGGAATAGATGACTAGCATCCCCCATCTTCCATGGACAGGCAGTGCCCCTTCCCCCAACTTTTTTGTTCAGCCACTTGGCTTGCCCCATCCTACTTATTTCTGTGGTACAGGGTAGCTATGAAGGAATGAGATTTTCAAACTGTGTCTTCTGAGGAGGTTTCTTTCCAGGAGCCAGATAGGTAAGTTCTTGACTGAGTGCCTACATTGAGGGGAGGAAAATCCAAGCTCCCTTGCAAGCTTATCCCATGCTATCCTGAGGAGGAAAAGAAGTGATCACTTCCTTCTTACAGGCTTGCAGGCACCACCTCTAATGGGAGACTGTTTGGATCAGCCTTGTCAGGTCCAAGATCCCCTCACTGGGTGCATTCCATGGGAGAAAGGGAAAGTGGCTCAGACCAGGGACATTGACATTCAAAGTGTGAAATTCTTGGGGGCTATTTTCTGGTACTGGGACAAAGTGCTTAGCTTCCTCCTGAGGGGTAGGCCAGCACCACCACCAACAGGAGACTCTTTTGATCTATCTCCCCAAGCATAGAGCAGCTGAGTTTTGTTATGCAGAAGGAACTACTGGTTGTACCCAAGCTAAATCTGCAGAGAGCCCCTCTAGGGGGAACTAGAGTTGGAAAATCTGGCATAGACTGAGGAGTCTGACTTTGCTGTAGGGGTTACTTTTCCCTTTTTGAGTTCCTGACTGTGTGATCCCCCCATAGGGGTTCTACTAGCCATATATCAGCTTGCCTGAGCTCATCCTAGAGTCTCTCCTTGGAAATTTCTGGAAAAAGACCAGGCAACTTCATAGGGAGGAAGAGTAGCTGGCAGATGGACTTGGACCTCACAGAGCTTCAGTATTCTTACAGATCTGCCCCTAGCTCTAAGTGGAGAGAAGCCAACTCTTTAACACAGATTAGTTGCTCACATGCGCATGCAGGTCCAATAGACACAAACATAAATGGTGAACAGTGGAGCAGTTACAGACAGGTAGCCCAAGGCCAGTTATGTGCACTATGCAGTGACCTGTACCTGAGCCTCACCCAGATGGAAGCAGAACTAACACTAATAATAGCAGGCTTCAGGTGACACACAAACTTGACCCAACTAGCCATACAAGTGACACACCCAAATGGGGACTCCAGCAGGCACCAAATATTGTTGAGAACAATCCCACCTTAGGGAGCAGCTCCTGCACAGTGTCTCATACATGAAAATTATGATTTATACTTGTAGTCATCCCACCTACAAAATAGCCAACAGCATTCAAGCCTCAACTATAACAGGGGGTGCACATAACCCACAGGTAACCTTCTTAGACTACAGAGCTTGGGTGATCTGGAAGACTGTGCCATTGAGTTCAAAAGGACACCTTTATCATAAAACTATCAAAACAAGTTTGTGAATCATAGCAGATACACCTAATACAAAGAGAAAAAAACATAGGAAGACAAAAAAAATGCCATAAACAAAAGAACAGGACAGATCCCCAGGGGCGGGGGGAAACATTTAAAGGAAATGAATGAAATGGAAGCAACCAAGATACAAGATTCTGGGTTTGAAACAATGGTTATAAGGATGCTCAAGTGTAACAGGGTGCAGTCAAGGTTGGAGCCCAAAATAGGGATTTGTAATAGGGTCCAGAAGAGCTTGGAGATAATTGGCTCCACACTATAGGGCCATACCTGCCCAGAATGCTGGCAGCTTTGGCCAATTGTGAGAGGAGCCAGAAATGGAGCTGCAGAGGAAGATTGTGCTGGGATTTAAACGGAGGCATGGCAACAATTGGCCATCTCTCTTTTTGGACCAGGCATCTGTTTAGGACCACGAAACTTGGGTGTCTTGGTTGGGACCACATAGCTTAGGGTGAGTCAGAATCACAAGGCTTTGGAAGTGCTGCCTCTTGCCACGTGGAGGGTGCCAGGAGGACTGTGTGCATTTGTGGGGGATTTTAGTTTGTATTATTTCAAATAAATAATAAATTCATTTCCTTTTCACTGGTCTCTGATATTAAGAGACATCTTTCCTCAGGCAGTGGGCAAAATGAACCCAGTAGGTGGGGAGGAACCCCAGAGAAAAAAGGAGGTCTTTTATATCATTCAACCCCCTCCCATCTGCTCTGTAACACAAGGATCTCAAGGGAAGAATGGATAATCTCAGTGAGAACTTAGACGAAGAGATAGAAATCATTAAAAAGGACATAAGAACCATGAAAAGGAAACAGTCAGAAGTGAAGGAAAAAAATACCCAAAATTAAGAATACATTAGAATGAATAAACAGCAGGTTAGATGAAGAAGAGGATTGAGCCCTGGCTGGCATAGCTCAGTGGATTGAGCATGGGCTGTGAACCAAAGCATTGCAGGTTCGATTCCCAGTCAGGGCATATGCCTGGGTTGCAGGCCATGGTCCCTCAGCAACCTCACATTGATGTTTCTCTCTCCTTCTCTTTCTCCCTCCCTTCCCTCTCTAAAAATAAAATAAATAAAATCTTTAAAAAAAGAAGGGGATTGAATAAGAAAATTTGAGGACAAGATAACCAAGCCAACCAAGAAGAGCATGAAAAAGAAAAAGAATTAAAGAGAAATGAGGAAAATACAAGCATCTCTGGGGCAATATGAAACATAACAACATTCACATCATAAGAGTACCAGAAGGATAAGAGAGTGAACAACGAATAAGGAACCTGTTTGAAGAAATAATTTGAGAAAATTTCCCTGAACTTATGAATGAAAAAGTCACACAAGTTCAGGAAGCACAGAGAGTCCAGTCAAGATGAACCCCAAGAGACCCACACAAAGACATATTGTAATTAAAATGGCAAGTTTTAAAGAGAAAGTAAGAATCTTAAAGGCAGCAATAGAGACAGTTACCTATACTAGAGTTCCCATAAGGCTGTCAGCTGGTTTCTCAATAGAAACACTTCAGGCCAGAAGGGATTGGCATGAAATATTCAAAATGATGAAAAACAAGTTACATGCAACCAGAACTACTATCCCAGAAAGACTATCATTTAAAATTGAAGGGACAATAAATAACTTCCAAGACAAAAAAAAAGCGGAGGACTTTATTACAAAAAAAAAATAATATTAAAGAAATGTTAAAGCACCTGCTTTAAAAAGAAGAAGAAAAAAAGCTATATAGAGAGAGCAAGGAATGTCAGCATAAAGGATAAAATGGCAGTAAATAAGTACCTATCAATAATAACCTTAAAAGTAAATGGATTAAATTATCTAATTAAAGGGTAGCTGAAATTGTAAGAAAACATGATATATATACTGTTTACAGTACCCACTTCTAAACAAAAGGTTTGAATTGGCTGAAAGTGAAGGGAAGGGAAAAAATATTACATGTAAATGGAAACAAATAAAAAGTTTGAGTAACAATATTTATGTCTGACAAAATAGACTTTAAAATATGTCCATAGTAAGAGAAAAAGGACAGTATAAAATGATAAAGGGAAAACAATCCAACAAGAAGATATAAATAACTCTTGTAAAAATATATGCACCCAAAATAGGAATACACATACACACACACACACACACACACACACACCCCTTGTTCACCTTGGTGAACTTTAAGGGACAGAAACACAATCATAGGAGGTGATTTTAACCCTTCACTGTCATCAACTGACAGATCTTCCAGACAAAAACATCAAGGACACAGTGACCTAAATGACACAACAGATCAGATGGATTTAATTGATATTTGCAGAACATTTCATCCCAAAGCAGCAGAATATACACTCTGCTCAAGTGCATATGAGACATTCTCAAAGATAGACCAGATTTTAAGGCACAAAATAAGTGTTAACAAATTCAAGAAGATTGAAATCATATCAAGCATCTTTTCAAGTCACAATGGCACGAAAATAAAAATCAACTGCAATTAAAGAAAACTCAAGAACATTCAAACCTATGGAGGTTAAGTAGAATGTTATTAAGCAATGAAGGGATTATCAATGATATCAAGAAAGAAATTAAAAATTACCCCAGAAAATGAAAATAAACACACCTAAACAAAAATTCATGGGACACAGAGAAAATCCCGAGAGGGAAGTTCACAGCATTATAGGCCAACCTCAAGAAGCAAGAAACATCTCAAAAAAACCCCAGTCTCAGCCTACACCTAAAAGAAATAGAAAAAGAACAAAAATAAAGTCCAGGTTAGGTAGAAGCAAATAATGACACAGAAACTAAAAGAGTAATACAAAAATCAATAAAACCAAGAGCCAGTTTTTTTTAAAACATAGACAAGATTTACAAACCTTTAACAGACTCATCAAGAAAAATGAGAGAGGACAAAAAATAAAATCAGGAATAAAAAAGAAGTAACAGCCCTAGCTGGTGTAGCTCAGTGTATTGAGTGCAGGCTGCAAATCAAAGTAGTCGCAGGTTTGATTCCCAGTCAGGGTACATACCTGGGTTGCAGGCCATGACTCCCAGCAACCACACATTGATGTTTCTCTCTCTCTCTCTCCTCTCTCTCTCTCTCTCTCTCTCTCTCTCTCTCTCTTTCCCTCCCTTCCCTCTCTAAAAATAAATAAAACCTTTAAAACAATTTAAAAAGATAAATAAAAATCTTTAAAAAATAAAATAAATTTTAAAAAAGAGAAGTAACAACTGCTTCCACAGAAATACAAAATTACAAGAAAATACTATATGCCCCAAAAATTGGACAACTGGGGAGAAATGGATAAAGCTTAGAAACATGCAGTCTTCCAAAACTGAATCAGTAATAATCAGAAAACCTGAATAGACTGATTACAACTAATAAAATTGGACCAGTTATAAAAAACTCCCAGCCTTGCCTGGGTACCTCAGTTAGTTAGAGTATAGACCTGATATGCCAAGGTTGTGGGTTTGTACCCTGTTCAGGGCACATACAAGAAGTAACCAATGAATCTATACATAAGAGAAAAAAATTCATCTCTCTCTCTCTCAATCCATCTCCTCTCCCAGTTCTCCCTCTCTATAATCAATAAATATATTTTTTAAAAAAACTCCCAGAAAACAAAAGCCTTGGAGCAAATGGCTTTATAGGCAAATTTTACCAAACATTCAAAGAAAAACACCTATTTCTCTCAAACTATTAAAAAAAATTCAAGACAAAGGAAGACTTCCAAGGTCATCAATATCCCTGATGAACATGGATGCTAAATTTCTCAACAAAATATAGGAAACTGGATTCATCAAAACATTTAGTAGATGATACACCATGATCAAGCAGGTTTTATCCCAGGGATTCAAGGTTGGAATGTTTACAAATCAATAAATGTGATATATCACATAAACTAAAAGAAAAAAACAATATAATCATATCAATAGATGCAGAAAATAATTCAATGAAATCCACCAACTTTTATGATAAAAACTCTCAGTAAAAGTGAGAAAAGAGAGATCATACCTCAGCATAATAAAAGCCACATATGTAAAACCTACAGCCATCATCATACTCAATGGCCAGAAACTAAAAGTATCTCACATAAGATCAGGAACAAGACAAGAATGTCTATGTTCACCACTCTTATTCAACATAGTAGTAGAAGTCCTATACACAGCAACCAGACAAAAAGTGGGAAAAAAAAGCATCCAAATTGGAAATGGAAGAATTAAAACTATCATTATTTGCATATGACAGAATATCATACATAGAAAATTGTAAAGTTTCCTCGAAAGTCTATGAGAGCTAATAAATGCAAAGTGTCAGGGTATAAAATTAATATTCAGAAATCAGTTGCATTGTTATATATCAACAATGAACTCTGAAAGAACAAGTAAAACAATCCCATTTACTTTTGTAACAAAAATTGAAAGCTAAGGCACTTAGGAATAAAAGGGGAAAAAAACTCTATATGAAAACTATGGGACATTGAAGAAAGAAATTGAGGAAGATAATGAATAAGTGGAAGTATACACCATGTTCATGGATTGAGAGAAATAAAATAAACAATTGTCCATACCACCCAAAGCAATCTTATAGTTCAGTGCGATTGCTATCAACATGCCAATGGCATATTTCACAGGTCTATCTTATAGATCTAAAACAAATATTCCAAAAATGTATATGGAAACAAAAAAGATGCTCAGCAGCCTCAGGAACCTTGAGAAAGAAGGATAATGTTGGAGTTATTACAATACCTAGTATCAATCTGTACTACATGGCTATTGTAATTAAAACTTCCTGGCACTGAAATAAAACAGACCTATATAGATCAATGGAACAAAGCAGAGAGCCAAGAAATAAACTCATGTTTTTATGGTCAATTAACATTTTACAAAGGAGACAATGACATACAATGGCAGTAAAGGCAGTCTCTTCAATAAATGGTGTTGGGAAAACTGGTCTGTTACATGCAAAAAATTGAAACAAGACCACCAACTTATACTATACACTCAAATAAGCTCAAAATGGATAAAATACATAAATGTAAGTTGCAAAATAATAAAAGTTTTAAAAGAAAACAGGCAGTAAAATCACAGACATCTCTTATAACAATATTTTTGCCAATAGATCTCCTAGGACAAGGGAAATAAAGGAACAACTAAACAAATGGGACTGCATAAAAATTAAGCTTCTACACAGCAAAAACAAACATACAAAAAATCAACAAAATGAAAAGGGAACCTACTATATGGGACAATATACTTTACCAATGATACATCTCATAAGGGGTTAATTTCCAAAATACGTGCATACATATAAACCTTTATGTTCATAGCAGTGTTATTTATAATAGCCAAGATCTGGAAACAACCCAGGTGCCCATCGCCAGAGAGGGGGTAAAAATGTTGTGGTACATTATAAAATGAAATAATATGAGGCCATAAAAAAGAAGGAACTCTTACTTTTTCTGAGAGCATGGATGGACCTGTAGATTTTGTGCTAAGTGAAATAAGCCAGTCAGTGAAAGAAAAATACCATATCTCACTTACACGTGGAATCACAAAATAAACTGACAAACAAAATTAAAACAGAGGAATATATGCATGAAACAGACTGATAGCTATCAGAGTCATTGGGAGAGTAATTTGATAAAAGAAGTTGAAAGAATTAACCAAACAACATATGGAGACTTCTGGCAAAGATGGAGGAGTAGGTAGACACTCTGTGCCTCCTCACACAACCAAAAGAAGGACAACAACAATTTAAAAGTAAAAAACAATCAGAACTGACAGAAAATCAAACTGTATGGAAGTCTGACAACCAAAGAGTTAAATATTCATCCAGACTGGTAGGAGGGGTGGAGATAGGCAGCTGGGTATAGAGGACTCTCGGCTAGGCAGCAGCTGGTGGACCCAGTGAGGCAGTGGATTGTAAAGCAGGTGGTCCCACATTCACAGGCAGATAAACTGGGAGGAACAACTGGGGAGCTAAACAGACAGAGCAACATAGGGCTCCAGCTCAGAGAAATAAAGCCTCAAACCTCTGATTGAAAACACCAGTGGAGGTTGAGGCAGCAGTGGGAGAAACTCTCATCATTGGAGAGACCCACAGGATCCTAAAATGTACACAAACCACCCACCTGGGAATCAGCACCAGAAGGGCCAAATTTGCTTGTGGGTAGCAGGGGAAGTGACTAAAAGCCCATCAAGGGCTGAGCAAGTGTCATTGTTCCCTCTCAGACCCCTCCCCCATCTACAGCATCACAATGAGAGTTGTCCCACCCTGGTGAACACCTAAGGCTCTACCCTGTACTACATAATAGGTGGACTGAGGTAAAAACAAAAATGGCCCAGATGAAAGAACAGATCAAAGCACCAGAAAAACCACAACTAAGTGATGAATCGATAGCCAACCTATCAGATGCACAGTTCAAAACACTGGTAATCAGGTTGCTCAGAGAATTGGTTGAATATGGTCACAAATTAGACGATAAAATGAATGCTAAGCTAAGTGAAGTAAAGGGAAATGTACAGGGAACCAACAGTGATGGGAAGGGAACCAGGACTCAAATCAACAGTGTGGACCAGAAGGAAGAAAGAAACATTGAACCAGAAGAGAATGAAGAAATAAAAATTCAGAAAAATGAGGAAAGAGTTAAAAACCTTCAAGACAACTTTAAAACTTCCAACATCCAAATCATAAGGGTGCCAGAAGGAGAAGAGGAAGAGCAAGAAATTGAAAACTTATTTGAAAAAATAATGAAGGAGAACTTCCCCAATCTGGCAAAGAAAATAGACTTCCAGAAGGCCAGGAAGCTCAGAGAGTCCCAAAGAAGTTGGACCCATGGAGGAACACAGCAATGCACATCATAATTACATTACACAAGATTAAAGATAGAGAATCTTAGAAGCAGCAAAAGAAAAGGAGGCAGTTATCTACAAAGGAGTTCCCATCAGACTGTCAGCTGATTTCTCAAAAGAGACCTTGCAGGCAAGAAGGGGCTGGAAAGAAGTATTCCAAGTCATGAAGGGCAAGGACCTACATCCAAGATTACTCTATCCAGCAAAGCTTTCATTTAGAATGGAAGGGCAGATAAAGTGCTTCCCAGATAAGGTCAAGTTGAAGGAGTTCATCATCACCAAGCCCTTGTTATACAAAATGTTAAATGAATTTATCTAAGAGAATGAAGATAAAAATATGAACAGTAAAATGACAGCAAACTCAGTCATTAACAACCACACCTAAAACCAAAACAAAAACAAACAAAGCAAACAACTAGATCAGGAAGAGAATCACAGAAATGGAGATCACAGGGAGGGTTATCAGCAGGGCAGTGGGAAGGGGATAGAGGAGGAAAAGGTACAGAGAATAAGTGGCATAAATGGTAGGTAGAAAATAGGGGGAGCTTAAAAATAGTATAAGAAATGTAGAAACCAAAGTACCTATATGTACCACACATGGACATGAACTAAAGGGAGGGAATGTGGATGGGAGGGGTATGCAGGACAGAGGGGAATAAAGGGGGAAAAGTGGGACAACTGTAATAGCATAATCAATAAAATATATTAAAAAAATAAACATATGGGGTCTGTCCAGAAAAAGCCCAGCCATTGTTAATATAAAGAGAGCAGTTTGTGCAACATTGATGTAACCTGGCAGCCAAGGAGAGTAGACTGGAATGTGAATGTATGAACAATGATAACTTCATTGTACTAGTCAATGAGGGCAGTAGATGCCATTGAGCCAGCATGTGAACTGTGTGGCCATTACATTCAAAATAGAGCAAGTAGAGCAATAAATCTACATCAAATTTTGTGTTAAGCTTGAGCATTCCTCCATAAAAACTATTTGGGTAATTCAGAAGACCAAAACTATGGGCAACTGAGAATTGGTAGCTTCACCACAACAATGTGCCCGCTCATACATCACATCTCATGCAGAGATTTTTTGTCAAAACACCAAATCACCTAGGTGACTCAGCCCCCCTATAGTCCAGATTCAGTGCTCTGCAACTCCTTGCTTTTCCCAAAACTAAAATCACCTTTGAAAGGAAAGATATTTTAGATCAATTATGAGATTCAGGAAAATATGATGGAGCAGCTGATGGTAATTGGAAAAACTGTGATGTCTCAAGGTGCCTACATTAAGGGGACTGAGGCCTCATTGTCCTACATGCAATGTTTCTTGTATCTTGTATCTTCTTCAATAAATGTCTCTATTTTTAATATTGCATTTCTGGATACCTTCTGGACAGCCGTCATATATGCATAACCTATAGACTCAGACAACAATGTGGTGATGGCCAAAAGGAAGTGGGGGTGAATGCATTGGGAGGTGGGCAAAGGGGGCAAAATGGGGACATCCACAAAGGTGTGAATAATAACCTGTCCAAAACAGTAATAATATAATGTAATAGACTTCAGATAACTAGACAACTATGTTATTCTTTGTAGGTAGAAGGCCTGAGACCTAAAATATGGACGTAAATGTGTTTCACTTACACAGCTGTGGTGCTGTGGGTTTGTGCGGGTAATGTAGCTATGAATTATTTTAGGATGTTAAGAAATAGGACTTTGTTTCATTTCACATGCCCTTAATCACATTTCATGATGAACTTTTTTCTACCTTTCTATCCAGAAATTTAAAATTTATTTTCACCAAATTTGGAGAAAATTCTATTTCCTCCAAGTTATTGTCTTCATTTTTATTTTATGTCATCCACTTATGTTTTCTAGATACATTGTATAAATTTCCTCAAGTCATTCATTCAATCTATGTATATATATTTAATTCCTTTTAATTACTTAATAGGGTTTTTTGGACATATTTGCATACACCAAAATTTATGTAGCCATATTTTATATACCATTGTTTGTATTCCAGGGACTGGATTATTATAGAATTCTAAAAGTAGAGTTGCTTTCTTAAAGGTATATATTTCTAATACAAAATGTATATGATTCATTTCTAAAAAGGCAAACTTTATGAATTATGAACAATTACAAGGATACTCATTTCTTCACCAATGCTTTTTGATAGTCCAGTAAATAAAAATTTAATTATCTCCTGCTTATTTTTATTTTTCAAAGATTTTATTTATTTATTTTTAGAGAGAGTGGAGGGGAAGGAGAAAGAGAGGGAGAGAAACATCAGTGTATGGTTGCCTCTTGCGTGCCCCACCCCTGGGGACTTGGCCTGCAACCCAGGCATATGCCCTGACAGGGTATCAAACTGGTGACCCTTTGGTTTGTAGGCCAGTACTCAGTCCATTGAGCCACACCATACAGGGATCTCCTGTTTAGTTTTAATTTGAATTTCTCTATAAGTATGTTAAAGTAACATTTTTACATGGCTATTGATTGGGGTGGGGGCATTGCCTCCTCTGTGCATTGTATATTTGTTCTCTTATCAATCTGTATGAGCCCTGCAGATTCTATATTATAACAATGGTGGGAATGATCATTCCAGCTTATTACTGAATTAAAATAATTTTACCCTGTAACTACATATTTGGTTTTCTTGTCTACATATTTCTTTATGGTTACCCAAGTTTCCTATATTGCTGTACTTATATTTAACAGAGACAGATTCTACATTTTATCAGTACTGTTCCTTATCCTTGTGCACTGACTGACCCACACTCAATCCTAGTGTACAGGAAGAATTAACATGAGAATTGACATGAGAATTTTTGCACTTATTTTCTGCACTTACTGTCATTTAGGCTCTCCTTAACAGTTTAACCTTATTCACTTATGCCACTATGTGCATACATGTTATGCACATAAACACACAAACTATACCATGAATGTCTGTACTATGGCAGATAGAAGATGCACAGTTCTTCATAATCTTCTCTTTTGCCCCTTGTCTTGAGTGGTCTGTTTTGTTTCATTATTTAGTTCTTTTTTGTCATTTTTATTGTTATTTTATTACAGTTGTCCCAATATGTCCCCCTTTTTTCCCCTTCACCCATCTCATCCCCCACTCCTGCAGTCATTTCCCACCCTGTTGTCCATGTCTGTGGGTCATTCATACATGTTCTTTGGTCCCTTCCCCTTCTTTCCACCATTAGCCCCCTCCTCCCTTCCTTCTGGTCACTGTTGGTCTGTTGCATGTTTTCATGCCTGTGGTTCTATTTTGTTTGCTTATTTTGTTCAATCCCCTTATAGGTGAGATCATATGGTATTTGTCTTTCACCAACCAGATTACTTCACTTAGCATAATATTTTCCAATTCCATCCACGCTGTTGCAAAAGTGGGAAATCCCTTCTTTCTGCTGTATAGTATTCCATTGTGTAGCTGTACCACAGGTTTTTGATCCACTCATTTACTGATGGGCACTTAGGCTGTTTCCAGCAACTGGCTGCTATGAATATAGGGCTGCATAAGTTCTTTAGAACTGGTGATCTGGGACTCTTAGTGTGTATTCCCAGCAGCAGAGCCAGAGTTCTTTTCTCAGGCAATGCTCGCATTTGGGGCACTTGTGTAAAATATTCTGTGTTGTTTTATTTTCAAACTTCTTTTTCTCCCTGAAAAGCAAAGGCCATCTTATTTTCTATATTATTCCTGATTGTGGTCTTTAAAGATTGTTTATAGATGCATTAGAGCTTTTTTTAACCTTCTGATACTGCAGTTGGAAGGTTAGATACCATATTTTCCTGTTCATGTAGGTATTTGTAATTCTTTATTACTGTGATTTTATTAGATTTTTGTGCTTTTCTTCTAAGAGTTTCGGAATTATATAATAATTTACTTACATGTAACTTTTATTATCAACACATTCTCAAATCTAATGAGCAATTTCAATTCACAAGTTTATATTTTTCTTCAATACAAGGATATGTGAATCTCATATTTTACACATTATGTATTCCTTAAATATTGTATACTACTATTTTTCTATTTTGATATATACTTGATATTAGGCCTGCTGGATCTACCTTTCATATTTCCCTTCTTTTGTTTCATGTTTCTACTATTTCTATATTTTTGTTAAATGTTCTCATTTATTTTTTACACATGACCATTAATGTCAAATTTACTAGTGTCCATCTCAACAGGCACCATTCTCCATTTTAATTTACTTAATTTCATAGTTCCTATAGAAGACTGTTCTGCATGGCATGGGCCCAGCTCTCACTCAGAGATGCACTGGCCCCACACCCATGGATAAGTTTTCCTGTGGGGAAACAGGCCTGCATTGTACTGAGGTTGCTTTGAGACTTGCTTTTGCTAAAACTCCCTCACCCTGAATTGAGGCAGCAAACATTTACTGTATATCTTTAAAGTAACTTCCTGAAATCTGTGCTAAACCTTCCAAGGATGAGTGTAACTTGTTCAACCACTTTTGCCTTTTCCTTTGCAAATGTCCCTCTTCTGTTATGTGATTAGTGGCATCCTCTCCTTTATTTTCTATAAAAGGTGACCACCTAAAGCGAACCTCTGCATAGTAAATGAGAACCATCATGTAATGTGCCCAGAAAAGCAATAAAAACTTGTCAAGGCAAGGGTCTGGGTGCTCTCCCCTTGAGAGAGTGGCCATGCCATCCCTTTTCTTCCACAGGACGCAGTAGTCCATGTGAATTTGGCTTATCTCATCTGTAATGGTTGCAGGTTTTGACTGTGCCACCTCCTTTTCTGTCTCTGGCTATTGGACTCCTGGGATACAGTTATTTTTCCCCTCTTGAATATTTTGTGTTCAAATAATGTCACTACAGTTACTTTCATAGCAGAGACCTTGCAGAAGATGAAGGCTCATTGGGCTGTGTTGTGACATAAGCCCCACCCAGGCTTGGAGTGCATCAGAGGCTAAACTGTTAACTTCTGACTGGAGTATTCACAAAGTTTGCATAGTCTGTTGAACTTTTCTTTAATTACCATGGAAATATTTAAAATTATTTTTTCCAATTTATAATCTTCAAAGTTGGGGAATAAGACCCTTGATGCTGAAAAATAAGTTGGAATTGTGATACACAAGTGGATTTTCTATGATTTTTCTACTGGCATGTTTATGTAGCACAACTTTGTTAACAAAGGAACTCAAATTTGTGATTTGGCTGTCATTAAGGTGCAATATTTAGTGACAGAAGGAGGCAAGTATCTGAGTCCATATCATCTTGACCGTTTAGGTTGGAACCCTTTAAATTATTTATTGCCACATAAACTAAAAAGACTAGTGTGGTTTAGAGACAAGGTTAAAGCAGAATCTATAATTCCAAGGATCTGAAATATTTCATGATTTACATACTGTCAATCAGTGAGAGTGGAAGAGATTGTGAAGTATCTTACAGTCTGGCTTTCACTGATAAAAAGTTTGGTTCTATTGCCTGGCCAAGTGAGTCCAGACTTTTGGTTCATCCATATGTAGTTTTTGGTATTGGGCAGCTTAATCAGGGAAGCATCTGCACTATCCCAAGCTGTGAAAAGGTGGCTTGTGAGCCATCCAAACATTTAGTGGTTTGGCAGATATTTGTGCCAAAAAAATTAAATTTAAGTCATTTACAATCTCTTTGGAAGGTCTAAAAATTTCACCAGTGGAATCAAGCAACAGAGTTTAATTTCAATACTGTCCTGGTATGTCTCTCCAGAGAAGTCTAGTATCATATTTGCTTTTAATGTAAAGGGAAAGTTCTTCATTTATTGTCTTTATCTTGGTAAGGGACAATGCTTTTGCAGATTAAAGAAAATTAAGTTTTAGATTCATATAAGTACACTATTGATATTAAAGTTTAAGATTCTTATAACAATTTCCTTCAGACTTATCCAGTTTGATTACACTTAAATTTCCTTTCTCATAAAATTTTGATAATTCTTTGTGTCCATTTTAATGTGTCCCTTATTCTTTTACCCATTCAGAAGTAACCAGTTTTATTTTGGACAAAATCACTTTCATTTTCCTTGATAAAATTCATTTCCATATTTCATATATTTTCTTAGCCTAAAAGACATCTTATACTACAAATTTGCTTTCTTTCTTATTTCAGTTGTTTTAGTTGCCTAAATTAGAGTTTTTAAGCCTTAGAAACCTTCAGTTTCTAGTGAAACCTAAGAGGTAAGTAATTATAAACAGTATTTCACTGACAAATTTATGAATACGTTTCATAATTTTTATTTTTTTAATCCTCACTCAAGAACATCTTTTCATTGCTTTTACAGAGAGAATAAAAAAAAGGATGGAGGAAAGAGAGAGAGAAAGAGAGAGAGAGAAACATTGATGTGAGAGGGAAACATCTGTTGGCTGCCTTTTCTGCTGGTATGTGCCCTGACCAGGAATCAAATCCATGATCTTTTGGTCTACAGGATGACACTACAACCAACTGAGTCACACCAGCCAGGGTATTTCACAATTTTAGAAACTAATATTTCTTTGTAGTATAATTTTTCAGTAAGGTGCAAGATGTTTACAGATTCCAATATCTTTTGTTCCTTGGAAATAGGAAGCCAAAATTACTCTTTACTAATTAATATTTTATTATTTTATCTTGCCTTGAAGTGATCTAGATATTCAATAAACTTTCATCATTTATTTATTTTTGAAAAACTCTAAAATTTCATTACCAAAAAGTTTTTGAAAAACTTATTTATTTTTGAAAAACTCTAAAATTTCATTACCAAAAAGTTTCTTGGAAGTTATTTTTAAGTTTTTATGTTTTAAAACATAATTATCACTAACAAGTTTCACCTGAAATCTTTCTTTTTTTTTTCATCCATTTTATTTGTATTTTTAACAACCATATTTAAATTACTTATAAAATTTTTATGAGATCACTAAAAAAGTCTATTATTATTCCAAGCTATTTTTCCTAATGAAAAACAAATTTGACTTTTAGTACACCAGGTAGAATAAAAGTATTATGTTAAATGTGGATAACTCTAAAGATATGCCTTATTAAAATTAACAACTTAGCTTTAATATCAAATATGTTCTTAGATCACCTGATATAGAAAAATATTAGGTTAAATTTTTATTATTTGTTAATTTATATGTAAGATTAATTCATTTAAGTTGATTAAATGGAGTTCTTTACAAACCAACTTGAGTACTATCCTATGGTGGTAGAAAAACACCATAGTTTTATAGACACACATACTAATATAGACAGATGCAATGAAACATGATAGTTTTGTTTTAAAATTCCAGCCATGAGACAAACATAATAATGTAAAACTTACTAATTTATAAATAAAAATTGGAATAAATTTATCCACTCAGGTGATTAAGGCTTTTATTATTTGTAGGACTGTTAATATTCATATATGACATTGACAAATAATTTTATAAAGACATTGGGCTAGATTGTGAGTGATGGAAATATTCTAGCAGTTTGTAGTTGTATTTTAATTATTAATTAACTAATTAATTAATTGTGTATGCTATTATATTGTCCTAATTTTCCCCCCATCACCTCTCTCTGCCCAGACTGCCATTTATTCCATAGTTAATCCCCACACTGTTGTCTATGTTCATGGGTCCTTCATATACATTCTCTGACTAATTCCTTCATCTTTCAAACAGTCAGTGTCCCTCCTCCCCTCTTACTACTGTCAGTCTATTCTGTGATTCTATGCCTCTGGTTCTGTTTTGCTCATTAGTTTATTTTGTTCACTAGATTCCCCTTATAAATGAGATCATGGTATTTGTTACTCACTGCCTGGCTTATTTCACTTAGCAGGATAATCCCCAGTTCCATCCATGCTGTTGCTAAAGGTAGGAGTTCCTTCTTTTTTTCTATTGTATAGTGTTCCATTGTGTAAATGTACCACAGTTTTTTAATACATTCATATACTGATGAACACTTATGCTATTTTCAGCACTTGACTATAGTATATAGTGCTGCCAGGAACACAGGGGTACATTAAGTTCTTTTGAATTGGTGTTTTGGGATTCTTAGGGTATATTACTGACAGTGCAATTGACAGGTCAAAAAGTACTTCCATTTTTAATTTTTTGAGGAAATTCCACACTGTTTTCCCACAGTATGGTGCAGTGGCTGTATCAGTCTGCATTCCCACCAACGTTACACTAGGGCTCCCTTTTCTCCACATCCTCTCAAACCACTTGTTGTTGGTTGATTTATTAACCATAGTCATTTTAGCAGGTGTGAGGTGATATCTATTGTGGTTTTAATTTGCATCTTTGTGATGGCTGAGCATCTTTTCAAATGCCTATGAGCCATCAGTATGTCCTCCTTCAAAGAGTGTGTATTCAGGTCTTTGCTCCTTTTTAAAATATTGGATTGTTTGGCTCCCTAGAGTTGAGTTGTATGAGTTCTGTATATATTTTGGAATACATAAGTGTATAGTTTGATGTATCATTGGCAAATATGTTCTCCCATATAGTCAGTTCCCTTTGTATTTTGATGATGATTTCTTTAGCCACATGGAAGTTTTTTAATTTGTTTTTGTTTGTTTGTTTTCTTTTAAATATATTTTATCAATTACACTATTACAGTTGTCTCATTTTCCCCCATGTATTCCCCTCCATCATGCATCACCCACTCACTCACACTCCTCCCCCACTTTGTTCATGTTGTTGGATCATACATATAAGTTTTTTAGTTTCTCCATTTCCTATACTATACTTAACCTCCCTCTGTCTATTTTGAACCTACCATTCATATTTCTTATTCCCTGTACCTTTTCCTCCATTCTCCCCCCTCCCCATCTCCATGATAACCCTCCATGTGATCTCCTTTTCTGTAATTCTGTTCCTGGTCTAGTTGTTTGCTTAGTTTGCTTTTGTTTTCATTTTAGGTTAGGTTGTTGATAGTTGTGAGATTTTTGTCATTTTACTGTTCATATTTTTGACCACCTTCTTTTTCTTATATAAGTCCCTTTAACATTTCATATAATAAAGGTTTGGTGATGCTGAAGTTCTTTAGCTTGACCTTATCTGGGAAGCACTTTATCTGCCCTTCCATTCTAAATGATAGCTTTGCTGGATACAGTAATCTTGGATGTAGGCCTTTGCCTTTCATGACTTGTAATACTTGTTTCCAGCCCCTTCTTGCCTGAAAGGTCTCTTTTAAGAAATCAGCTGATAGTCCTTCAGGAAAACTTCTTTGTAGGTCATTGTCTCCTTTTTTCTTGCTGCTTCTAAGATTCTCTCATTATCTTTAATTTCGGGTAATGTAATTATGATGTGCCTTGGCGTGTGCTTCCTTGCGTCCAACTTCTTTTGGGCTCTCTGAGTTTCCTGAACTTCCTGGAAGTCTATTTTCTTTTCCAGAATAGGGAAGTTCTCCATTATTTTTTCAAATAAGTTTTCAATTTGTTGTTCTTCCTCTTCTCCTTCTGACATGCCTATGATTTTGATGTTGGAAAGTTTAAAGTTGTCCTGAAGGTTTCTAAGCTTCTCCTCATTTTTGTTTTTGAATTCTTGTTTTTTCATTCTGTTCTGGTTCAATGTTTATTTCTTCCTTCTGGTCCAAATCATTGATTTGAATCTGGGTTTCTTTCATATCACCTTTGATTCCCTGACCATTTTCCTTTATTTCAGTTTTCATAACCTTCACTTTTTCCTCCATTTTATGACCTTACTCAACTATTTCTGTGAGCATCCTGATTACCAGTGTTTTGAACTCTGCATCTGATAAGTTGGCTATTTCTTCATTACTTAGTTGTATTTTTTTCCTGGAGCTTAGATCTGTTCTTTCATTTTGGGTCAATTTTTGTCTTTGTGGGCCTGTTATGTAGTAAGTGGGGGGGCCATAGGTATTACCAGGGTGTGGCAACCCTTGTTGCTTTATTGTGGCACTGTATGTGGGGGAGGGATCTGAAAGGGAACAGTGCCACTTGCTGAGCTCTCAGGTGACTTTCAGTTACTTCCTTCACTACCCACTAGCAAATGTGGCCTTTGTAGTGCTGATTCCTGGGTGGGTGGGTTTGTGTACATTCTAGGACTCTGTGGGTCTCTCCAGTGAACTTGCCTGGGAGTCTGGGAGTTTCTCCCACTACCTCAACACCCACAGGTTTTTTCATTCAGAGGTTCTGAGACTTTATTTACCTATTCTAAAGCCCTAGGTTGTGCAGTCTGTCTCGCTCCCCAGTTGTTCCTCATGGTTTATCTGCATGCAAATGTGGGAGTACCTGGTCCACCAGCTGCCACCTTGCCATGAGTCCTCTTCACTCCAGCTGCCTGTCTTGACCCCTTCTACTAGTCTAGATGAATATTTCTTCTTTAACTCCTTGGTTGTCGGACTTCCATAAGTTCAATTATCTGTCAGTTCTGGTTGTTTTTTTGTTTGTTTGTTTTTTAATTTGTTGTTGTCCTTCTTTTGGTTGTGCAAAGAGGCACAGTGTATATACATACACCTCCATCTTGGCCAGAAGTCTGAAGCTTTTTAAGTTGATGTAGTAAATTTGTTTGTGTTTCCTTTATTTCTTTTGCCTGAAGAGATATATTGGCCAAAATATTGCTATATGAGATATATGAAATTTTACTGCCTGTGTTTCCTACTAAGGTTTTTATAGTATTACAACATATTGAAGTCTTTTTATACATTTGGAGTTTATTCTTGCGTATGTTGTAATTTTGTGGAATAGTTTTTTTTTTTTTCACATTTATCAGTACAGTTCTCCCAACGCCATTTGTTGAAGAGGCTATCTTTACTCCATTTTGCGTTCCTTCCTTTTATGTGAGATACTAATTGACCATAGAGTCATGGCTTTGTTTCTGGGCCCTCTATTCCATTCCATTGATCTATGTGGCTGTTCTTATGCCAGTACCAAACTGTTTTTATTACAGTGGCCTTGTAGTATAGTTTGATATCTGGTATTGTGATCCCTCCTACTTTGTTGTTCTTCTTTTCATGATTATTGTGGCTATTCAGGGTTATTTTCTATCCCATATAAATTTTTGGAGTATTTTTCTAGCTGTTTAAAATATGCTATTGGTATATTAATAGAAATTGCTTTGAATCTATAAATTGCCTTGGGTAGTATGGACATTTTAATGATGTTAATTCTTCCAATCCATGAATTAAGTATACACTGCCATTTATTTGTATTTCCTTCAATGTCTTTCTTAAGTGTTCTATAGTTTTCTAAGTACAGGTGTTCTACCTCCTTGATTAAATGTATCCTTGGTACTGTTTTTTTTTTCTGCTATAGTAAATGGGATATTTTTCTTAGTTTCTTTTTCTGATAGTTCATTGTTGGTGTGCAAAAATGCCATCAGTTTCTGAATATTGGTTTTGTATCCTGCTATTTTTCCGAATGCACTTATTAGGTTGAGTAGTTTCTTGGTGGAGCCCATAGGGTTTCCTATGCTATCATGTTACCTACAAATAACAAGAGTTTTATTTACTCCTTTCCAATGTGGATGCCTTTTATTTCTTCTTGTATGATCACTGTGGTTATGACTTTCAGTACAAAGTTGAATAAGAGTGGTGAATGTGGACATCCCTGTCTTGACTTGACCTTAAGGGAAATATTTTAGTTTTTGCCCTGCGACTATGATGTTGGCTATAGGTTTCTTGTGTATGACTTTATTATGTTGAGGTATGTTCTCTCTGTTGGTACTTTGTTGAGTGCTTTTATCATAAAAGAGTGCTGGATCTTATCAAATGCTTTTTCTGCATCCATTGATATGATCATGTAATTTTTGTCTTTCCTTTTTTTATGTGATATATTGTTTATTGATTGGTGATATTGTTCCATCATTATATCCCTGGGATGAATCCCACTTGATCATGCTGTATGACCTTCTTAATGTATTGCTGGATCTTGTTTGTAAGTATTTTCTTTAGGATTTTAGCATCTATGCTCATCAGAGATAGTGGTCTGTAATTTTCTGTCTTTGTTGTCTCTGTATGTGGTTTTCAAATTAGGATAACAGTAGTCTCATAAAAAGAGTCTAGGAATCTTCCCTCTCCTTGGATTCTTTGGAATAGTTTGATAAGAATAGATGTTAGTTCTTCTTTGAATGTTTGATAAAATTTACCTGTGAAGACAGCCCAGGGCTTTTGTGTGCTAGGAATTTTTTTTATTACTGCTTTGATTTCACTAATTGTTATTGATCTATTCAGATTTTCTGCTTCTTCCTGGTTCAGTTTTGGGAGATTGTATGTTTCTAGAAATTTATCCATTTACCCAGGTTGTCTAGTTTCTTAGCATATAGTTATACATAGTAATTTCTTATACTCATTTATATTTCTGTGGTATCAATTGTGGACTTCTCTTTCATTTATGATTTTATTTATTTGGGTCCTCTCTCTTTTTCTTTTGGATGAGTCTGGTTAAAAGTTGGTCAGCTTTGTTTTTCTTTTCAAAAAATTGGATCCTGGATTTATTGACCCTTTGAATTGTTTTTTAGCCTCTATGTCATTTAATTCTGCTCTGACATCAATAATTTCCTACCTTCTGCTCTCTCTGGACTTTGTTGTTGTTCCTCTAGTTCTTTTAGATGTAGGGTTAGGTCATTTATCTGAGATTTTTTTTATCTTCTTTAGATAGGCCTGTATTGCTATGAACTTCCCTCTCAGGATTGCCTTTGCTGTGTCCCATGGGCTCTAGGCTGTTGTGTGTTCATTTTCATTTGTTTTCAGATTTTTTAAATTTCTTCCTTGATCACATTATTAACTCATTCATTATTTAATAGCATGTTATTCAGTCTCCATGTATTTGAATGTTTTTGTGGGGTTTTTTTCCCCTTTGAAGTTGGTTTCTAGTTTCAAGCCATTGTGATCTGAGAAGATGCTTGGTATGATTTCAATGTTCTTGGATATGTTGAGGCTTCTTTTGTGTCCTACCATGTAGTCTATCTTTGAAAATCTTCCATGTGTGTTTGATAAGAATGTATATTTTGCTCCTTTGTGATGAAATATTTTATAAAAATCCATTAAGTCCATTTGATCTAATGATGTTCAGTGTTACAGTATCTTTGTTCATTTTTTGCTTAAAAGACGTATCTATTGTTGATAGTGGGGTGTTAAAATACTGCATAGTGATGGTAATGCTGCCATCCCTTTGCCTGAGCCAAAGGTAAAAGTGGCTGGGAACACAAGCCCTGCATGTTGGCCCTTTGGAAGAAAAGAAAGGATAAAAGAAAATGGAAATGTTGCTTTATTTCCAGTGGGCTCAGACTCTCTCTGGCAGGCAAAAGAACCTCATGCTGCATGGGTGGGTGATCCCAACACTAATGCTCTGTGCTTGGCAGCCCAATCTGAGGTCCAGGCTTCACTCCTTTCTGGAGGGAAGCTGCTACAGCCATGCTGCTGCCTTAGCTACCACCAGTGAAAGTGGTGCTGGCTCCTTTCATGTCCCAGCCCTTTCTCCTCATCACAAGGTGGTTTCTGTCCATCCTTGGTTAAGTATCTCATCTTCATGTAGTGTTCAGTTATCTCTTTCTGGTGAATATTCACCTCCTTGTTTTTATTTTCAGTTTCATCCTGGAAAGTTGTAAGAGATAAATTCTCCTACCCTGCCACCATCTTTATGTCCATTGCAGTTTGTAGTTTTAAAAAGACCATGCTTGCCCCACCCATGGTTTGAGGTTCTATCAGTTGAATTATTTGGGTTCCATCTCAGGTGATTATGGGATGTTACACATTTTAAACACATGGTAAAAATTATAAATTCAAGAGATAAAGAGTCATGTGAGTTTTCTTATACAAGTTTTGAGGTAATTTCTGTTTATTTTTAAATTATATTTAATATCTTGATCATTTGTAATGTCTGCAATCATTTTGAGAGAAATAATAGAGGTTTTGGCTTGGTAAAAAACAGTGGACTTTGATTTGTTTCTAGAGTTGTCTCATTTTGTAAAGACTTGTTAAGGCAAAGACAGTTACTTTTATTAACCCTTAACTGTTGTCCTCAATCTGACTCTTTTTCTGATTTTTTTTATAAGAAGACTTGGGGGTTGCTAAAGGGACAGGGTGTTTATTTTTTAAGAAGTTTATGTTGGATTATGTTTTAAGTCTAATTTCTTTTATTTTGTTAGGAAGTCTTTAAATGTAAAATGTTATATATTTTATCCATTTTTCTTCTTAGGTGCTGGACAACTGAACTTCAATGTTTTCATTTTCAAAACTATCTACCAATATCTGAAGGCAAATAGGAAGGTGTCTGAGTAAATTTTGAGTTTTGTTTTAACTTTTGTCCTGCCATTTTACTAAGGGAGTCTTATTGGCTAATCATTATAGCAATATGAGAAATATCTAATTTTTTTTCAGTTTAGAAGTTCATTCAGTTAGGGACTTCCAGCCAAGATGGAGTCATAGGTAGACACACTGTGCTTCCTTGCACAACCAAAATAAGGACAACAACAATTTAGAAACAAAAAACAAACAGTACTGACAGAAAATTGAACTGTATGGAAATCCGACAACCAAGGAGTTAAAGCAGACATGTTCATCCAGACTGGTAGTGGGGCAGAGTCAGGCAGAGAGGTGTTGTGGCAAATCGGTGGCTGGAAGACCCAGCAAGGCTGCAGATTGTGGAGGGGTGCAGTACATAAGGCATCTGGCAGACTGGGTGTTCCCACATTTGTGCGCAGATAAACCAGGCAAAACTAGGGAGAGATACAGACTGCACAACCCAGGGTCTCAGTGCATGGAAATAAAGCCTCAAATCACTGATTGAAAACACCTGTGGGGGTTGAGGTACTAGGAGAGACTTCCAACCTCACAGGAGAGTCTGTTGGAGAGACCCACAGGGTCCTAGAACATATCCAAGCCCACCCACACAGGAATCAGCACCAGAAGGGTCCAATTGCTTGGGGGAAGTGGGGGACGTGACTGAAACCTGGCAGAGAGCAGAGCAAGCACCATTGTTCCCTCTTGGACCCCTGCCCCACATACAACATCACAACCCAGCAACTGGGTTGACCCGCCCTGGTGAAACCTAAGGCTCCACCCCTCACTACAGAACAGGCATGTCAACACCAAAACAACAACAACAACAACAACAACAAAGGCCTAAATGAAAGAACAAATCAAAGCACCAAAAAATACGGCTAAGTGACAAATTGATAGCCAACCTATCAGATGCACAGTTCAAAACACTGGTAATCAGGATGCTCATAGAATTGGTTGAATTAGATCACAAATTAGATGAAAAAGTGAAGACTATGCTAAGTGAAATAAAGAAAAAATATACAGGGAACTACACAGTGAAGGGAAGGAAACTGGGACTAAATCAATGGAGTAGATGAGAAGGAAAAAAGAATCATCCAATCAGAAAAGAATGAAGAAGCAAGAATTCAAAAAAATGAGGAGAGGCTGAGGAACCTCCAGGACATCATTAAACATTCCAACATCTGAATTATAGGGGTACCAGAAGGGAAAGAAGAAGAGCAACAAGTGGACAACTTATTTGAACAAATAATAAAGGAAAACTTCCCGAATTTCGCAAAGGAAATAGACTTCCAAGAAGTCTGGGAAGCTCAGAGAGTCCCAAAGAAGTTGGACCCAAGGAGGAACACACCAAGGTACATCATAATTACATTAACCAAAATTAAAATGAAGGAGAGAATCCTAGAAGCAGCAAGAGACAAGGAGGCAGTTATCTACAAAGGAGTTCCCATCAGACTGTCAGCTGATTTCTCAAAAGAGACCTTACAGGCAAGAAGGGGCTGGAAAGAAGTATTCCAAGTCATGAAAGGCAAGGACCTACATCCCAGATTACTCTATCCAGCAAAGCTATTATTTGGAATGGAAGGGCAGATAAAGTGCTTCTCAGATAAGGTCAAGTCAAAGGAGTTCATCATCACCAAGCCTTTGTTGTATGAAATTTTAAAGGGAATTATTTAAGAAAAAGAAGATAAAAAAACATGTATAGTAAAATGACAGCAAACTCACAATAATTAACAACCATACCTAAAACAAAAACAAAAACAAACTAAGGAAATACCTGAAACAGGAACAGACTCACAGAAATGGAGATCACATGGAGGATTAGCAACAGGGAAGTGGGAGGAGGAGAGGGGGGGAAAGGTACAGAGAATAAGTAGCATAGACAGTAGGTAGGAAATAGACAGGGGGAGAATAGTATGGGAAATGTAGAAGCTAAAGAACTTGTAAGTATGAAACGTGGACATGAACTAAAGGCGGAGAATGTGGGTGGGAGGGGGTTTGCAGGGTGGAGGGGAGTGAAGGGAAAAATGGGACAACTATAATAGCATAATCAATAAAATATATTTTAAAAAAGAAGTTCATTCAATTAATACCAATAGGAATTCAACCCAAAAAAACTTTTATGGCTTAACCTACCATGCAAGAAGTACCAGCCCACACAAAATCCAGAAAATGTACTCAGAGTTTGCCTAAGAAAAACTGTTTCTTTAAAACAGCTGTTCCATAACACATGGAGTCACGTGTTTCCCTACCACTGAACAAAATTGAGTTTTAGACTCCCTAAGCTTGAATCCACAGACTATCAGTTGCTAGCCAGATGTAAATGCATCTTCCAGATTTCAAAGAATGTAGACAAAAGAAAATAATGGCCATCTCTCAAAGGAAATGAATCACTAGAAAAAAGAATTCTTAAACCAAGATTTTATTAAAGTTGCCATGCTCAAGGGACTAGTTTTGTAAATATTGTCTCTTGCTAGTCTAAATTTAGAAAAAGAGAATAAAATTTGACCCTTTTTTCCCATTGCATTCTGCATACAGAGATTCTGGGAGGTTGAAAAACTTATTTAAAAAATTACTTGTTTTCTGGCTTAGTTGTCAGAGACCCCAGCATCTCTAGTTCTAGTCATCTCAGGAAAAACTTTTTCCTAGCTGTAAAGTTCTGGCTTGCTTACCAGAAATGTTAGGGAAGGGAAGAATTTCTCTGCTCCTACCAACCCTGCTTTAGTTCTTTTGACTGAACTAATAACAAAACAGAAATATTTACACAAGACTAGACTACCATGGGGAAAATAAATCAATGCATGTGCATAATGGAATCGCACTATAATGCTGAGATCCTAAAATTAGGACAAAAATAATCACACCAGGCACCTTTAAAATACCTGTTAGACAAAGAAACAGTAATTTGTGATGAATTGACAGGGCAAATAAAAATGTTAATATTCATTAGAAAATAATGTAAGTGCAATTGGATATTCATTAATGAAGAATTTAAACAAAGTAATACATTAGAAAAGAAGCAGTAAGATTTATTTATGAAGAGTTTTTGGCTTTGAGGTTTTTACATTAGTGATAGGAAGTCCTCCAGGTGCAGGTATGACACCTTTCACAGGGGAGATTTATTTCCAGCAGTCAAGGAGACAAGAGAGGGTCAAGGTACCCTTCTGGAACCAGCTGCTTGTCAAGCAACTTTAATTCAAAGTAATCAATATGCCATTGTAGGATATTTTTGGTCAGCCTGTCCTGGGCCCTGAAAAATCTGTGTGAGCTTTATACCCATGTCCTACAGGTTCTGTGATGATGAGCCATCTTCTTCTTGCCTTTTTTGACCTTTATTCTGATCAAGGTCTTAAATGTTTGGGAAAAAACATGGGTACATGAGATTTCCTGTGTGACAGCATTAGCGAGAAGCTGTGGTTGTTGAAAGTCACGGAGGTTCCTGTTTAATCATTTTATGCACACTATTGTGTGGGATAAAAATATACAAGGCAAGCTGTGAGAAAACCAGTTTTTATCCTGAAGCTAAATTAGGACCAGGAATTCAATTATAGAACACTTGTTTCTTTGAAGATTAAAAGCACCTTCATATAGAACGTCAGAAGTTACCACAAGAAAAAAGCAAAACATGTATTAACAGTTTATTATTTTGTTCAACCTCCCTCCTGTCCCATGGGTTCTGAATCCATGGTTTCTAAGAGTTCATTTTATTTAAAGATTATTAGGACTTATTTTTAATATTGCTCTAAGACTAAATTTATTATGACAGGTTTCTCTTTAGTTATTTTGATCCTTTGTGGAGAAATATGGAATATGATATCTATCCTTTAAAGATGAAAATTTTTTCTCCAATCTCTCTTCATGTTCATCCTAAATAGACATCCTCCTAACTCCCCATTTTCTTCATATTGTATCATTTAAAGTTGCTTCACTATTCTAATTTTGCATTTTTTCTCTGAGAATACTATAGTTTATTAAAGTAGGATATCCAGAAGTGAGTACAGTTTTTAAGGTATGTTGTAGATTTTGGACTGCTTGTCCAATTTGATATATTTCCTTCTTAATGAAACAGAAATTGACAGTCCTTCTGTTTAAAAACAAAAATTACACAGCTAACCTCCAAAAATTTAGGGAGTCCCTCTCCCCTAGACATTTCATTTATTCTATTTTGACATTGCCCATTCTTCCAACTAGTCTCCTTATTTTGACACATGAATTTAAACTGTCTACTGTCTCAACTCTGATTTTGTCTATGAGCAAACTGCATCTAAAAAGTGTGAGCTAATACATTTAAATGTATCTAAAGACAAGCTGCATGCCATCTACTAGAATACTTCCTTCAGGAACCAATTCTAGATAGTTCCTGTTTAATTCCTTTGTTGCACCACCCAGCAGTGCTCCAGAAGTCACTCTGAGAAGCCTGTAATTTTCACAGCTTCGAGTACCACCGCTACCAGAGAACATGGGAAAATGGCAGAGGCAAGCTGGAAGCTGTGTGCTGACTCTGGATATTAATTTGAATAAGGTGCATACATGCTTTAGGTACCAGTTACATTGAAGAAACTTTGGATACTTATGAGTTGGTCTTTTAGTATAGCTCTCTGGAAAGACTAATACTATTAAAGATACACAAAAAATCAATGTTATAGTTAAAATTATGGAGATTCTGGCCAAAGAGTATTTTACATGTTGTTCATGAGGTTTTTATTTATTTATCTGAGTACCTGAGAAAATGTTATCCAATCAACGTGTCTTTATTATGTCAAAACACCTTACAGGTTGACTCTCTATATATAAACATTAGGTTAGTTTGTGGAGATAATTTTCAGATGAATCAATTGCTTGATTTGGTGTCATTCTTCTTTCAACCAGAAGAAAAATAATGACTCAATATCATAGGTAAGTGCTAAGAAAGAGTAAGTTCTCATTTAAGACATGGAGAAAAGCCTGTGGAACAAAGAGAGGCCCAGAACAGAGCCTTAGATGTTGAACTTATTTTATGAGTAGCAACTATTCAAAGTATTTATTGACCTGATTTGATTTTAAGGAAAGGGGAACATGGAAAACTCTCAAGGGAAGTGCTAAACCTGTAACTATCAAAAGATTACAGTAATCAAGATTAGCAAAGAATGTAATAAATACAATAAGAAAGTTAGGAATCTTATTTTACCAGAATAAATGAATGGAAATTTCTCAAATTTTCATTTAGATTTAATATCATTAAGTGATATTTTATATCACTTAGCATAATTATAAAATGTAAAACATTTCACATTACATTTCTAGGTTATTTTCATTCCTTAGTTATCTTAGTTATAGGTTCTCAGAGGCTAGAGATGACCTGAGAGAGCATTTGATTTTAAGAAATCATTTTAGGATTAGGATGCAAAAGTAGAAAAGGTCTAAGTAACTTGCCCTCAGTTAATTATTGACAGAGCTAAGGATGTAACTCAGATGTCCCACACAATTCCAAGTCCAACTTTTTTCTTTATCCTACCAAATAATTTCATATCTAGTTTTTTTCTTTCTACCATCTATAATGTCTTCCAATCGCTTTTATGCATAGTAAATATGGAAACCTTTTATAGTTAGCTGCCCTTCCTTTTAGAATTTTATGCTCACAAATTATAAATGCAACACTGACATTTTGCCATTAATTTAATCTAATTTTCATTACAGTGTAATCAATAAATCAAGATTCTTTGCATAATATTGTAGGCATTACAGACTCAATTAAACAATATGCACAGTCCTTATTATTAATCACCTTATTTTAGCAAACTTTATAATTGGCACATTTGTTTGTGCCATAAATCAAATCAAATTCTAATGATAAAATTATTTTATATAGACCAAAAATACTATCTTGAAAATCAATCAGAAAATGATTTCCTCTCCATTCATTTTAGAAATGAAAAATAACACCTAATATAAGTGGTACATTTCCTAAGACAAGATAAGTAGTATGTTAAGATGCCATTGCCACTTGATTAAATAACACAGTTCACAAAGAGCTAACAGATTTATATTTTCTCTGACATTTGTGGAACCATCCAGTTTTGCAGTTTCTAGCTGCATAGTTCACATTAAGATCTGTCTTTAAGGTATCAGGTAATTTTAGGCCCTGACCAGGTAGCCAGTTGGTTAGAGCATCATACAGATATGCCACGTTTCTGGGTTCAATCCCTGGTCAGGGCACATACTAGAGTCAACCAATGAATATATAAATAAGTGGAACAACAAATTGATGCTTCTCTCTCATAAATAAATAAAAAATATTGAAGTGTCAACTAATTTTAAATATGATATATTTTATATACTAACATAAATATATTTGTTTACTTATGCCTTTATTTTCAACACATTGTGCTTATGTTTTAAACCTAATGAATGTTCAATTTCTTCCATAAGAGATTAATTTTACTACCATAACATTTCATGATGCTTCATGCTTAACTTATAAAATGCCTTCAAAGTATTATTAAAGAAGATTTCAGCAACTCCTGCTAAGTTTTAATGAACTAATTAAACTGCAACAGTGTTTTCACATTTGTCTTTGAAAGTTGTTAATATTGTAATAGAACACTATAAGAACATCTTCCACCCTCATTGGTTTGGCTAGTATATATTATCTTACATGAAAAGCTTATTAAAATCAAGGTGAGAACAAACCTCACAGCAGGAGAAAGGACACTAAATAGCCCTGAAATAATACAAAGTATGATGTGTTCAAAAGGTGATACAGTTAATGAATCAAACTCTACAGAAAATATCGACTTTACATATAGCATAAAAGGTTGTTTCACTTAAAAACAACCTTTTAAAAGTTCTGAGGATTTTAACTTACTTATCTTTCAAATATAGCATTATACATTTATTTACAATCTATGACACCCCAGGGGGTCAATATCTTCCTATATCAAAACTAGTTTATTAATAAATAAAGTTTCATTAAGTTACTAAGAGGTATTTTAATACCAAAATTTCATTTTTTCCATTAGATATGTCCCTTTTATGTTCTACTGACATTGATCATTACTGAAATTTTTCTTAAAACATGTTCCCATGAAATACAAAGTTGTTGACCAATGAAAACAAAATGTATGCCCTGCAGATCACTAGAAAAATAAAATCAATAATGTAGAAACTAAAGGAAACATTAGTAAAACAAAATTAAAATTAAAAGCTAATAAGGTCTAGATATTGCTGAAGTTTCAATGCACTAAGAGAATTATTAAAAGTAGAAAATTCTTAAAAGTATCCAAAAGCAAATTTAAACTATATACCATCAAAAGAGATATAAGTAAGCAATATTGAGAATGATAAAACAATTAAAACATAAGTAGAAGTCAGGCACACAGATAGAAACCTGAGTGCCAAGTTAAGGAAGAAAAAGCATTATGTGAGACAGAAAAGTCTACCTTCATTTAATAGTGTGTACAAGTCACAGAAACTCTCATATTTGAAATAGCTTAGCATCCCTTCATCACACTTTAGTGGAAGGGTTTTCAAATATTATTGAGATCAGTTTGTGACAGATGCATCCATCTGTGTACCCTATAAACTAAAATTAACTTTATCTTCAAGTAGTTTTGGAGAATTTTAAAAAGTTGATTACTGTATTTTTGGACTAAAAGATGCATTTCCCTTCTCTTCAAATTTGGGAGGAAAATGCAGCAGTGATCCTGCTCCTGACTCCTGTGACCTCACTCCAAAGCTGCCCCCCACACAACGAGCCAAGTAAGCTGCATTCGGGCTAGATGCACACCCATTTTTCTCCCAAATTTGAAGGGTTAGGGGTTTTTCACATGATTGTGACAAAATACAGTATATGTTATAGTATAAAAAACTAAAATTATCAAGAACAAACTTCACATGGACAATATTCTTCAATTCAACTAATTTAAAGTTAAATGATTAAACTTAAAATGGTGATTTAGAAATTTTTAAATCATTTAAGCAAGTGAATATTTTGTTAAATAGGAAATTTAAGTGGTATATTTAAAAATAATGACAGCATTATTTACCAAAATGTATGTTTTAAAATTTCTCAATTAACTCATTCATAGCAATTATGTTTCTGAGGTTATGAGGGTTACAAATGCTCTTTAGTTGTTTTTCTTTGTATTTTATTTTCTAAGTTTAGTACAAAGTTAGTACTAAGTTTAGTACTTTATCATTTTAATACTCCATATTAAATTAGTACTAATAATTTTACTTTGTAATTTTTAATATGCTATAATTACAAAAAGAATAAAATTTATGATGTTATATATTAGTAGTCCATTACTTTTTGTTGAGAGAACTACCCATTTGATTGATAAAAGAAAGTCAAGTGCAATCCACAAGATGAGTGACTGTTCAGGTGAATTTACCCTTAGATAATTCTCAATGAATCACAAACTCTATATCCCCTTCTCTTTAGGGTAGACAGAATCTGTTACTTTCTTTTAATAAGTAGGACATGGCAAGGGCGATAGCATGTTGCCCACATGATTGTTTTAAATTTTATAAAACTATGTTTGGACAGACTGTATAAGAGACATTCTCTCACTGATCTTGAAGAAGCAAGCAGCCACAATGTGGATAGCATACAAAGGATACCACAAGATGGGGACCTGTATGTAAGTGGCCCCTAGGGTCTGGATGTGGAAGTCAGAACCAGGAATTATATCTTGTTCTTATATTATATATATATAATATAAAACCACACAATTAATAAACTTGTTCTCAAACTCCACCTGTCATTTTTATATTACTTGTACTTTTCAATTTTTGCTTCTTGCGAAAAAAATGTGAGAGGTGCAGAATGTGTTAGAAACAAATGTTGAAGATAAAATCAGAAAATATCAATTATATTCCATTTTAAAGCTTATACAATTGATATCTATTTTAAATTTTATTTTTAATTATAGTTAACATACACTGTTATAATTGTTTCAGATGAACAAAATAGTGAATCAACATTTATATACTTTCAAAGTAATCACAGTAACTTCAGTAACCATCTGTCACTGTACATAGTTATTACAATGTTATTGACTATATTCACTCTGTTTACATTGCATCCCTGATACTTATTTTATAACTGGAAATTTACACTCCTTAATACCCTTGCCCTTTTCCACCCATCTCTGCATCTCAATTCCCTGTTGCAATCATCAATTTGTTCTCTTCAATTATTTATATTTTTTCACTATGTGGAAGGCAGCATTGAGTCACCAATGTCCCAAAGTTGCAGTTTTGATTGATAGCTGGAAAATGTATGATTGCCTGAACTGCTGCAACCTATCTTCCTTACATGAACTTATTTACCCATTAAGTAACATCAGTTTACCCCTACAAGTTGGAATATCTAGGCATATTCCTAAAGCAACTTATTCTTTTTAATCTTCTGACTGAGCTAAATTCATCATTAATACCTGTAACTTTTGTTTTTAATTACATCCTTATCATGTGTCCACCTCTTGGACAAATCACATGTGATCTGAGTTTGAATGTGACTCTGAGGGGCATGATTGAATTCTACATAAATATTAAAATAAATTTTCCTTAGTTCCGGCCAAGATGGAGGCTTAGATAGGTATACTGTGCCTTCTCACACAACCAGAAGAAGGACAGCAACAAATTTAAAAACAAAAAATAACCAGAACTAACAAAACCGAACTGTATGGAATTCAGACAACCAAGGAGCTAAAGAAGAAACATTCATCCAGGACTGGTAGTGTGATAGGACATAACTGAGCAGTAGCCATTCTTAGACAGGAGCTGGACAGCAGTCATTCTCAGACAGCAGCCATTCCCAGGTAAGCAGTTATCTCAAGGTCATACACTAGTCTCCGCTTTCAGCAGCTGCACTCCTTCCCCTCCTCCTTCTGCCTGTGTAACAAGCATGTAAGGAAGCCCCAGCCTAAGCTGGGTGCCCAGAATTTGGAATTTATCTCCTCTGAGTCCTCATGCGTGAATAAACTCCACTTTGTAAACTCCCAGGCCGTCTGAGTAGTCTTTTCCATAACATTTTGGTTCCCTGACAGGGAAATAACTCACACCAGTGGGCTGTTGCCCCTGGAGAAGGCTGGCCACAGGTCGGCTAGTGGGGACCAATGGTGATAAGGAGGTGCGTGCCATGGTGATTTCGGGTCCTGAACATTCCGGGCTCCGAAGGCTCAGTCCCCAGACCGCTCTTTGACCCGGGCCGGTGGGGTGCGAACTGGTGGAATCTGGGAAGGCACCAATCTGGTAAGTGTCCCAGGGATCAGGAGCCTGAAACCAGGCCCACTCTTATAGTGGAAGGAGGGACTGATCACCCCTCAGGTGGGAAGGCCCAGGCAGGGTTCCCACAGTTTGGGCAGGTGGGAACGTAATGAACTTAGTGTGTTTGTGTGAATGACTGTGTTTGTTGCTCCATGGGTGGAAGTCTATGGACCGTGAGTGAGCCCTAACCTGTGGTTTCTCAGTCTGTCATACAGCATACTGCTGGGAGTTTAACCCTAATTCTACATGGGCAGCCTTAGCTAAAATGGACCTAAGTACCCTGAGAGGGGAGAGGCCAAGCGGGCAAACTGAGAATCCTTCCCTTGTTTGTCAGCGCCGATGGGGAGAATTCACTATGGCAGCAGGGGGGGGGGGGGGGGGGGGGGGGGCGTGTTCTGCCACAGTACTAGGTTGCATGTATGTTGGAGATCCGACCGCAAGTCCTGTGGGTGCATAGCCATTTTGGGTAAAATGGAGGACGAGCCACCTGAGTGCCCCCGTAGTGGAGGGTGGAGGGTGGAGCGTGCATGGTCGTTGCCATCTTGGATGATGGGTCACGTGAGAGCCCCTCCATCTTGGAAATGGGCAAGGTGCCAGACTAAGGGTTCTTTCCAGATTATAGGCTGTATGCTGCTGCTGTGTGGGCACTGCAGCAGTCAGGTTCTCTGTGTAACTGGTTCTGATAGGAATGGCTCTGGTTCTAAAGGACATGAACTGAGGTCCAAGGGTGAGCATCTGATATATAGGGTGTTTGCAAGGGCTGAACTTCAGAAAGCTGCAGGATGTCCCTGCAAATCTAGGGAATTTTAGTGGAAGGTACCTGCAGTGCCAGAGACTTTTGTCTGCCACATACTGAGTTTAAGTATAGTCCTTCCCAGAGTGGGAAAGAAACCAGGATTAAAAGAGAATTATGGTTAAATCTGAATGAGTAAAATTATGTATAAAGAATGTAAAAGTTTTAAACCTGGAGTAAAGGAAACCTCAACTATTCGTTTTCTGGTTTTGTGGGAAAAGAGCAAATTTCTAACATTGGTGTTGTTTCTGATCAGAAACCCTCTGTACTGAAGACCTGTTTAAGGTCGCCTGTAAGACCTAAGAAAGGTCACCTGTAACTGGTAGGGGAGAATGCCTTTGCCACTCGGGACCCAGGAAGGGTTATTTGGGGCTGATGAGTGCTTCAGCCAGAGGCAAAGCAGCATGTCTCTGCCAAGAGGCTGGGCCTGAAGGAGCATGTTTCTGTGAGGCACTGATGAATGAATTGGTGCAAGAGGATGCCCTTACCTGTGTATTGTTCTGGAACTCTCTGTTTTGGATTTTGCTCTGTGTCTGCTCTAAAAAGGAATGAGGGTTCCAGGGAAGGTTGAAACTTTACACTCAGTAGGAAAGTAAATTTTAAAAATATAATATATATAAATGAAGAAGGTCTGTGGGAAACTGCAAAGATAAATGGAAAAGTAAAAGTTTCAGGAAGGAATTATGTGATATTATTTAATAATAGAAGGTATAAGGCATGGAGATGCAATCTTGGTGGATATCAGAAGTTGTATGAAAGAAAGAATAGAGGGTTTGTGAGTGTTGCAGAATGTCTGGAAGTGAAGGTTTTGAGAAGCCCAGTGGATAACAAGAGGGAAAGGATTTTCCTTCATGCTTTGTATTTTTCTCCCTATCTGATCCCTCCGGAATCTGGCATTCTGAAGGAGTGAGTGAAGACATAAGGTTTCTTTGCATAAAACCAATAAGACCAGTTTCTAATAGTGGTTTTGTTAACCAAAACTTTGACTGGAATGTCACGTCTGAAGGAGGCATGTATGGATTCTGATTGTCACCAGAAAGCCCTGGGGAACTGGGATTGACTTGTGAAGCTAGTAGCATGAGAAAAGCCTGGTACTTTGGCTAATTGTGCAGTTCATGGCAGTCTTTCCAGGAAGGAACGAAGGTTGCTTTCATGAAAGATGGCCAAAAAGGAACCTGTGGGCACAATGGAAGTCTCAAGGATCTGAGTGAAACAAATGGTACAGGCGAAGCCAGATGGTGGATGTATGACTCTGCTTCTGTGCCCCGAGGGGTGGACTGAGAAGTCAATCTAAAGGTTTCCTGTGTGAGTTCCAGTAAATCAGACTTAAAGATCATAAGTGACCCAGGCTGCTCGTGGTGTGTTTATACAAATGAACAATCAAAATGAAAAGCAGAACTCAAAGTAGTCCCTTTAATAACAGTGAGGGTGATCTGAAGGAGAAAAATTGCGGTTCAAGGAAAATTACAACGCTCAGTAATGGACATCAGAATGATGCAGCTAACTGTCTTGAAAGTTTCTTTTCATTTGTAAGTTGAAACTGGTTTTGTAATATCATCAAAGATGTACAGTTTACAGGTATGGAGGACCTGTCAAATTGCCATTGTTAAATGTCATTGCAGGAAGGACCTCAAAACTGAACGTCTTCCCAAAAGACAGTCTCACAGGCACAGAGACTGGTTTGGGGACTATTGTGTAAATTAACCTGTGTGCTCTTCTGTTTTCATAGGACGTATACCTATGACTTCATTACCTGAGTGATTGGTTGCAATATAGGCCTCACTTAAGGAGCCCATTTTTTATCATCACCCCCTGAAACTCAACGGTTTGGCTGAACTAAGTGGTTGGGTTGGTGAGCAGTTCGGGCGATCTGTGGGCTTCACTTTAAAACTGATTTTCCCTTTTCTGTCTTGATGGCTTGAACAGGAAGGGTTCAAATATCTGAAAGGAGGGAAATCCTAATATATTCCCCTCAGCCCGAGTGAAGTATAATGGGCCACAAAAGATTTGGATAGCTGTAGCATGTCTTGTACACCTTCCTCCAGAGAAGCCATTCTTTACTTAAGTTCCTGCCTTTGTCATTTAGCAGTTATGATTTAATTGTGCCTTCCAACTCTTTCAAAATCTGTCATCTCCAGAATATGACCAGGATGCCAATGGTCCAGTAATGCCAGTCTTTGGACACCAAGCCTGAGACTTTATGGTGACAGCCAACTGACCAGGATCCTGTAAGGTTCTTCCCCTTACAGGAAGAACTCCCTCCGTGCTGGACCCTACCCCCTTCAGGGAACCCCTGACCCATGGGTAGGTAGGATGACGTCCATGTCCAGCCGGAAGTAGTTACAAGAAGATGAGACCAGCCCTGGCTGGTGTAGCTCAGTGGATTGAGCTCGGGCTGCAAACCAAAGCATCGCAGGTTCGATTCCCAATCAGGGCACATTCCTGGGTTGCAGGCCATGGACCCCCAGCAACCACACATTGATGTTTCTCTCTCTTTCTCTCCTTCTCCCTCCCTTCCCTCTCTAAAAATAAGTAAATAAAATCCTTTAAAAAAAAGAAGATGAGACCTTCACCCATTGTCCTTTAAAAGAATTTAAAGTGGCTGTATATCTGAAATGAGAGATTGTTACACTGGTGCAGCCAAGAGGGGGGACCCCAAATGGGCATTTAAATGGGGTCCAGAACTCAAGGCATCCAGGAGATTTTAAGATATCTTCACCCCTTCCCCCACAGGTGTGAGTTGGGGAAGGGACACACGGAGCGAGAACATGCTGGGCTGTTTTGTACAGCAACAGCTTTACAGCTAATCTATAGCATAGTCATTTGACATACCTATAGCCTTCAGCTGGTCATTTAGATATCCTGAATAGCTGTGGCCATGCTCTGGACAGGGAGATGAAAAGAGACTCCCCCTACCCAAGATGTGACTGGGAGGGAGGTCCCCCGAGTTACAGCGCCTGTGTGGAAGCTCAGAGAAGATTGGCTCCATGACATGGGGCCACACTTGCCCAGACCCATGATGGCAGCTGGACGGGAGGAGGTACTGGCCTGTCCAAGATCTGCGGGCCTGTCAACGAATCAGCTGTCACCCTCCACCTGGTCGTCCTGAACCCGTACACCCTCCTAAGCCAGCTTCCCCCAACAGCAACGTGGTTTACCTGCCTTGATCTGAAGGATGCCTTCTTCTGCTTTCCTATGGCACCTTCCAGCCAACCCATTTTTGCCTTTGAATAGAAAAATCCTCGCACTGCAGTCAAGACTCAGTTGACCTGGACTAGACTGCCCCAGGGGTTTAAGAACTCCCCAACCTTATTTGTGGAAGCCCTAGCAAGAGACCTAAAGCCACTCACCAAGGGGGAGCCAGACCTGACTGATTCTGCAGTACATGGACGACCTCTTCCTGGCAACCCCATCCCAGGAACGCTGCTGGGAGGGAACCCACATGCTGCTGAAGTGCCTGGCTGAATTAAGGAAGGAACACCAGAAGCACATCCTGAACACACTCCTACTCTTCACATCGAGTTGCAGAGGGCAGGCGCTGTGTATCTGAAGGGCCCCCACAGCCATCCCCGCAGTCCTCTGTCATGGCCCTTCACTGTGCTCTGTGGGGTTCACCGGCCCTAGCAGCCTGTGAGCTCCCTCAGGGTTCTGGCCGAGTTGCCTGACTCAGCGCTTAGCAAGCAGGCTTGTTGGAAGTACTCACAGTGTGATCAGGGGCACAGATGGAAAATGGCAGAGTTGCCAACACCCTCCAGAACCTTGTCTGATTTCTGAGAAAAATGCTTGTCCCCCTGAGAAAAATCCAGCCTGCACCCTGCTGCTGTGGAACTTGGCCCCCTCTACCAGGCTTTGAAGGGTCCAGACATTAAGCCCCTAGAATGGGGAGAAAATGAAGAGAAAACCTTCCAAGGTATCAAGGGGTGCCTCAGTGATGTTCCTGCCCTTGGACTGCCAGAGCCAGGGTGGCCTTTTGATCTGTATACCCACAAGAGAGACAAGGTAGCCCTTGGGTCCTGACCCAGTCTGTCGGACTATGGCAATACCCAGTGTCTTACCTGTCTAAGCAACTGGACCATGTCGCCACCGGCTGGCCACCTTGTCTGAGGGCAGTTGCTGCTGCCACAACCCTCTTGCAAGAGGCAGACAAGTTAACTATAGGCTAAGAAATCAGTCTTCATGTACCACACGCAGTGAAGAGCCTCCTTGCTGGGCAGGGGCATAAGTGGCTTTTGAACCCTAGACTGACTCAGTACCAGGGCATCCTCCAAGGAAACCCGAGGGTGCATGTTAAGACTGTGAAACAAGTCAATCCAGCTACCTATTTACTGAAAGAACTTGGAGAGCTGGACCATGACTGTCTTGAAGTAACCGAAGAGGTGCACACCAGCTGGCCGGACCTCCAGGACCAGCCCCTGGCCCAACCTGATGTCACCTACCACACGGTGGGAGCAGCTATATGGTTGAGGGCAGAAGAGTCGGCAGGTACGCAGTAGTGGATGACTGCCAGACGGGAGAATATATATATACCACAAGAGCAAGCTAGCAATCTAGTAAGGCAGTGCCATGCCCTCACCCACATGGGCAAGACCTCCCTACAAAATCTGCTGAAGATGTATTTCTATTTCCCCAACCTGGCAGCACTTTGTGCTTCTGCCTCAGCACAATGCATAATGTGCACTTGGAACAACGCTGCCGGGCACCTGGACATAAGGCTGGGATACAGCACACAGGTAGACAACTCTTCGAAGACCTGCAAATAGGCTTTACTGAAGTCAGGCCTAGCAGAGGGTTTAAATACGCCCTGGTGATGGTGTGTACCCTCTCTGGATGGGTTAAGGCTTTCCTCACCAAGACAGAGAAAAGCCAGGAAGTCACCTGAGCCCTCCTGAGAGAGGTCATCCCAAGGTATGGATTGCCTCTGACCATTAGAAGTGACAAAGGGCCAGCCTTTGTCTCACAAATCGTCCAAGAAACAGCCAAGCTTCTGAACATTGAGTGGAAACTATACACTGTCTATCAACCCCAGAGTTCTGGGAAGGCAGAGCAGATGAACCGGACTCTTAAAGAAACCTTAGCTAAATTCTACCAGGAAACTGGACTGCGCTGGATGGACTTGCTGCCACTAGCATTGCCTAGGTTGCAGGAATCACCCCTTGGATCCACTACAGCTGGGCCAAAACAGCAGCAAATCCTGAGGACCTGAGGACTAGGCCTGCACCTAGAATACCCACGCTGAGGCTCCGGAGGATGCCAGCCAGTAAAGAATACACCAAGGAATTAACCATTGTTCCGCAGGGTACCTGACTTTAATTGGCACCTGCACAGGAGTATTGGGAATTGGACTAGTGACTGTGGCCCCTGAGGAATGGAATCCCAAGGAGTGGATTACCCTAGGAATAGTTTATCTTTGTTTGGTCTCTGCATTTGGGTTTATTGTATGCTTCACTTGACAAATGCGGCCCCTGTCTCAGCCCCAGCCTTCAAATATAATACCCCTGGGCATAAGATTATGCTCAGCAGTAGAGTGGTCTCTACTATCTCCCAGGGTCAGCTTTCAGCTCCTCCAGTGACATGCCATCGGGTTGCATTCAGCCACAGCAATCCCTCTGCACTTGGGGAGGGAAGGTATGCCAGACTGGAGTAATATCCAGGACCATAGGATACCAGACCCGGAGGTGTCAGGCATATAGGACCCTGTATCCTCCAGGACCTTGGTCCAACACCTGGGAACATGGTGAGTCATAGGGCAGCCACCAAAGTGTTAGCCCTCCAGTAGTACCAACACCAGTATCAGCAGTTGCAACCCTCCCCAGCACCTCAGCCATATAGCCAGGTATATGGTGATGCTAAAGGGGCCGAAAAGGGGGGACTGTGACAGGACATAACTGAGCAGTAGCATCAAAAGGGGGGACTGTGACAGGACTATAACTGAGCAGTAGCCATTCTTAGATAAGAGCTGGACAGCAGCCATTCTCAGACTAGCAGCCATTCCCAGATAAGCAGTTATCCCAAAGTTGTATGCTAATCCACGCTTTTAGCAGCTGCACTCCTTCCCCTCCTCCTTCTGCCTATGTAACAAGCATATAAGGAAGCCCCAGCCTAAGCTGGGTGCCCAGAATTTGGAATTTATCTCCTCTGTGTGAATAAACTCCACTTTGTAAACTCCCAGGCTGTCTTTGTCGTCTTTTCTGTAACAGTAGGAAGGTCAGAGGTGGGCAGCCAGGCTGACAGCACTCACAGGAAGGTGGTGGCTGGAGGACCAGGGCAGGCCAGGTGGCATCAGGCAGACTAAGCAGTCCCACATTTGCGTGCCAATAAACTGGGAGGAACAACTAGGGAGAGAAACAGACCATGTAACTCAGCATTGCAGTTGCAGTGAAATAAAGTCCTAAAATCTCTGACTGAAAAAACTTGTGTGGGTTGCAGCAGTGGGAGAAACTTTCAGCTTCACAGGAGAGTTTGTTGGAGAGACCCATGGGGTCCTAGAATGTATACAAAACCACCTACCCAGAAATCAGAACCAGAAGGGCCCAATTTGCTTGTGGGTAGTGGAGGAAGGGACTAAAAACCAGCCCAGAGCTGAGCAAGCTACATTCTTACTTCTTGGATCCCTCCCCACAAATAGCACTACAACTCAGAGAAGTGTGTTGCCTCACCCAGGCAAACACCTAAGGCTATAACCCTACTATGTAACAGGCACACTAAGACAAAAAAAAAAATGACCCAAATGAGAGAACAGATTAAAGCTCTAGAAAAAAAAAACTAAGCAAAGAAGAAATAGACAACCTATCAGATTCAGAGTTCAAAGCACTGGTAATCGGGATGTTCACAGAAATGATTGAGTATGGCCACAAAATAAAGGAAAAAGTGAAGGTTATGAAAACTGAAATAAACAAAAATGTTCAGGGAATCAACAGTGACAGGATGGAAACCAGGATTCAAATCAATGGCTTGGACCAGAAGGAAGACATAAACATTCAGCCAGCACAAATGAGGAAACAAGAATTCAAAAAAAAAAAAAAAATGAGGAGAGGATTAGGAACCTCCAGGACAACTTTAAACTTTACAACATCGAAGTCATAGGCATGTCAGAAGGAGAAAAGGAAGAGCAAGAAATTGAAAACATATTTGAAAAAATAATGAAAGAAAATTTCCCTAATGTGGTGGAAAAAAAAAAAAAAAAGACTTCAGGAAGTCCAGGAAACCCAGAGAGTCCCAAAGAAGTTGAACCCAAGGAAGCACACACCAAGGCACATCATAATCACATTACCCAAGATAAAGATAAGGAGAGAATCTTAAAAGCAGCAAGAGAAAAGGAGACAGTTACCTACAAAAGAGTTCCCATAAGGCTATCACCTGATTTCTCAAAAGTAACCTTCCAGGCATGAAGGGGCTGGAAAGAAGTATTACAAGTCATGAAAGGCAAAGGCCTACATCCAAGATTATTCTATCTAGCAAAGCTTTCATTTGGAATGGTAGTGCAGATAAAGTGCTTCCCAGATAAGGTCAAGTTAAAAGAGTTCATCATCACCAAACCTTTATCATGTGAAATGTTAAAGGAACTTATCTAAGAAAAAGAAGATGATCAAAAATATGAACAGTAAAATGACAACAATCTCACAACTATCAACAACCTAACCTAAAAAGAAAACAAAAACAAACTAAGCTAACAACTAGACCAGGAACAGAATTACAGAAATGGAGATCACATAGAGGATTATCTGTGGGGAATGTGGGAAAAGGTAGAGGGAATAAGTAGTGTAAATGGTAGGTACAAAAGAGACAGGGGGAGGTTAAGTATAGTATAGGAAATGGAGAAGCCAAAGAATTTATATGCATGACTCATGGACATGAACTAATGGAGGGAGGGGAATGCAGGTGGGATCTGAAAGGACTGCCAGTACCTTCCTCACCTGCCTCCGTATGGGACCTCTGGTGTGATATTAAGGCTGGGAACACTGGGTCACCCCTGGGGGGCACTGTTCAATTTTCACGGAAGGTGGTGAGAGTGTTTTCCTATCCCCTCACCACAGGTCTTGATGTGTCCTAGATTCTTTCCAATAATGTGTGGTTTCTGCTGAATTAGCTATGTTTTCTGTGACAGGGCAGTCTGTGTAAAAGAGGTAGCCCTTTCCTGCTTGGTGCAGATGGCAGGTATGTTTAGGTGCCAAGGCTGGGCAGGGCCCTGGAACACCGCTTGTTGTGCCTGTCTCTAATCTCTCTCCTCTACTGTTTCATTGGATCAAGGCCCAAGGAGCAGTGTAGCTCATAGTGCTGGGTAGATAGGAATGGTTCAGAGCTCTGTGCTTTCCCTGGTGGGTATGCACCCAGCAGGGGACTCCTGAGCCTGTTCTCACTGATCTGCAGAGTCTGTAATCCTGCAAGTAGGGGTTGGGCATGCCTGCCTGCGAGGAGACCTGCCTAGCTGCAGTAAATCTCAGGCATTTGAGACTCAGGGCCAAACTCTCCACTCTACACAGTCTCCTGGTTGCCAGCCTTACTGAGTTTGGTCCCATATTCCCTTAAAATGACTATCCCTCTGACTCTTTTTTTTTTTTTTTTTTTTTGCAGAGCTGAGTGTTGAGTCTTGCTACAGCTCCTATTTTAAAACAGCCCCCTGGCAGCACCAAGCCCTGGGACACCTGTTCTCTGCAACCTACCCTCTCCCAAAGGCCTCAAGTCTCTCTTGGTCAGGACTGGCCACAACCTGCCAGAGCCTCTAACAGTTTTAGATAAAGTTTCTCTCTGGATCTCCCCCAGGAGGCACTGGGAAGAGTATCCCAGTGATACTGTCAAAGGAGGCACTGGCAGGGTGCTATTGCTACTCCCTGTAGTGAATCTCAGTCTCAAGCAGGCCTGCTCCTACCACCCTTTCTCTCCAGCCATGTATCTGCCTCCCACCCAACCTCTCTCTGTCCCCAGAGCTTGGGGCTCCTGAGCCAAACTGCAGCCTCCTCAGTCATATTCTTTCCCATTCATGGTTCCCGTGGCACCCAGGGTCAAGGAGATGACAGCCCCTTACCCAATAAGTACTGCAGTCCCTGGAATCTGTCTCCTGGCATAGTGGGGTGCACAGCCTTGCCATGGAGGAGTGCAGAGTGACACATGTGGGCTCTGAGGTTCAGGTACTCCGGATGCTTCTTCTTGAAAAGGATATTTTAAATTCTTCAGAATGGTTCCCACCCCAAACCTGCGCAACCAGAAGTGCTGGGTTGGGAAGCAGTGGTGGCAGCTGCTCTACAAGGACAGCCCAGGCTGCCTGCTCCTGAGTGTCCTGCAGGTGGGCAGGCTTTTGCCCAATCATGCATATACATCACACACTCATCCATGTATACACTCACACACACTCTCACTCACTGTCAGCTGGATTTTTGAGTTGATTGCTCTGTGGTTTAGCTGCTAGACTGGTCCAGGTCCAGGAGCAAATGGATGGAGCTTCCAGCTACTCTGCAGCCATCTTGTATCCCTACAATATCTAGTCTTGCCATCATCAGGCATGCTCCACATTCCTACCTTCAGTACTTAAAGTCTTGGTTATATTTTTATGTGACTGTCCATACGTCTTTGTAGTTAAATCCCCTTTGGTTAGACAATGAGGATTTCCAAGAGAGAGTACTAAGAAGAAAAAAGTGTCAAACCATTTTAATTAAAATTATCCATTTTTAATAATATTATTCATATCATCATTGTATGCCTGAATTGATTTTAACAGAGCACCACATGAAAAGCTGGCATGTAGCCACTACTACTCATGGCCCTTCTAATTTACAGTGTCTTAAGGAACACAGAGTTTCTTAAGTGATTAAGGTACTGGTTTGGAAATGTCTGTTCTTTTTCCATGCTTCTGTTTCTTACACTCCCTCTCTGATGTAAGTTCTAAATCACGTGTCTGATTTCAAAATTGTTTTAAAAACTTATAGGACATACCATTTCTGGCAAACCATTCTCTTATTGAACAATACAAGACACTTATTGAACAGAAAAGAGCAGAACAATGGCAAAAGTTACAATGCTTTCTTCACCAGAAACAAAAATTGAAAATTTGAGACATAAACAATGTGCCAGCTAAATCAAACTTATACAGAAATATTTTTAACAATATATGACCATAGTGGATGGATAAAACTTCCCTTTTAATTTCCCAAACCCATTATTCACTATTGTCTTTTGAGTACTTCTAAGTAATAGATCTTAAATTCAACCCAAGACTTTTTACTTCCTTTTATTATTGACAATACTGAGCTATTTTGTATCTGGCTTAAGATTTGATTATTCTCAGACATAATATCCTTATCTTAATTTAGTTCTTACCATGAATTTATAATAGAGCATTTTCCACCTGGGTGCTATGTAATATGGAATATTGAATCTGTCACAGATGTTCACTGCTTGAAGTAAAATGAACATTTCATTAGCAAAAGACAAACTTTAAAATCTAAATAATGCCAAATATACATGTAATATGACATGACATTCCCTTTGTTTCATAAGAAATACTTTCTTATCATTTAAATGAACTATGTGAAGCAGATGTGACAAGCTGGATTATCTTCTTATGTGCCATTTGCTTTTAATTTCTGATTCCTGTCATATCACTTTCTTTTTATGATCATGCAGAGCAGTGAGCACAATGCCTTGTGCATGTCAAATGCCAAAGGGATATTTGCTAATTTCTTATCCTCATACAACTTGTATTTATTGGCATTTTATTTTCTTCTTGTATAAACAGACAACAAGATAACTTGTTGGGAATAAAGATAGTATAAATGTGGCACTTCTGGCAAAAAGAAAATTCACTCAGGATTTCAGAAATATTGCAGCAGAAATTCAAAAAGCCATCAAAGTCCTCAAACAGCAGGTTTGTTTTTCCCCCTAAGTAACATGTCCTTGTACAGATTGGAAAAACTACATTTTTAAAAATCTGTCAAATAACTCTCAAAAGCTATAGCACCATACCAAAATAATAACCACATACATGGGGAGCTTTCTTGAAATGAGAAGCTGAATTAGGGGAAGGAAGGCTTGGCTGAAACTCACATCACACAGATGCAGATAATTTTACCCTTCCTTCCTAGTGCCAACTTCTTAAATACAGAGGGCTCAAGTGTCCTGTGGCTCTCTGCCAGTCAGTTTCTGAATAGTTGTATCTGGGTGCTGTCTTCATCTCTGCGGATGTAGATAATTTGTAATAGGCGCAACACATACTTTTCTCATCATTTATTTTCTTGGAATGGAGTCAAAGAAGCCTCTTAGGGATTATTACTTTGGCTTTTCATTTCTAAAAATGCTATTGTTAAAGTGTCTACACTCCTCTGCACTTTTGCTTATCTTCTCAGTTGTTCTGGCTCATGATTTAATTTTTCCTTAAACCTTAGAACAAATAAAGGAAAAATTTGGCTTGTATTAGAAATGGCAATGTAGATATTTTTATTCAGAAGTAGAAGACTGAAAATTTTTAAGGCATAGTGCCAAACTAGCTCCTTCTTAGACTTCAATATCACTTTGACACATACACTTTCCTTACTTTCCTTCAAAGGCCTTGAGGCAGAAAGCACTCTCAGAAGAGCCAGGCTTTGCTATGAAGAGGTCTGCCTTTACTAGTTGTCTGACCTGGCAATTCATTTAATCACTCCAAATAAGTGTCCTCATCTGGACATTCAGGAAATTTATGAGAATCTAAAGAGGTCATATGGCAGAAACTCTATGTGACCTGCAACCCCCTTAAAGTATTACTGTTGCTTTTGTATGTGAACACATCATCCTATTTAGAGATGAACGATTACCTGCTTCATGTGCTGCATAATACAGAGGCTGGCTGGAGCCATGGTCCGCATCAGTGTTGCCACCCACTAGTGCCCTTCCAATCCAAGTCTCAACATAAATCTGAAAGGCATGAGGCATTGTTTCTAGAAGGTTATTCCTAAATGTTAAGGTCATTCCATCATGTAATGGGTGGGGTGACCTTAGACTCTGGGATACCACTGAGTCTGGGAACCTCTATTTTATTTTGAGTGAGTTTATGTTTCACAAAAGAGATAAGTTGTAATGGCAAGGGAGAGTGCTCAGCACTAAGCTAGAGAAAGTGGGACCCTGTTAATTTAAATATTAATCCATTCATTCATACAGTACATTCTTTTTTTAAATCTTTACTCATAGATATGTTTATTGATTTTAGAGAGAGAAGAAGGAAGGGGGGGAAGAGAGAGAGAAACATCCATTGGCTGCCTCCTATTAGCGCCCTGACCAAGGATTGAACCCACAACCAAGGTATGTGCCCTAACCAGGAATTGAATGCTCAACCCTCTGGTTCATGGGACTGTACTCCAACCAACTGAGTCACCCAAACAAGTCCATGCAGCACATTCTTTTTCATAAATTTGTTTTATGGATTTGCAGACACAGGTAGAATTCATAAGCAACATTTCAATCTTATTTTATCTACATATTACTGGTGATATTTTTTATCACTAGCATGTACTATAGTGATTAAAAGCATCCCAGACACCCCAAGACTGCAGTAGGTGGCCCTTCTAGGTGTCCAATAGCATTTGGAAGTTGAACACATCTCTAAATGTTTTTAGACACAGTGTTTTTCCCTGTTATTTCACTCCATCTCTTTTATTACATTGTAAATTTGTTAGTAGCTGGGACTTTACACTGCTGGATTCTTAGTGCCTGATGTATAGTGCTTGTTCAAAAATAACTAATGTTTCTTTTTGTTGGAACACATCAAGTTAGTTCCAGATCTAAAAGGAATACAAATGGTGTAATGGGGCTAAACAAGGTGGAAGAGAGAGTTAGAGGGTCCTGAGAACTATTACAGAGGTCCAAGGCTTACCTGAAGTGGGAATAGGCTGAAGTAGTACACAGTACCATGGCCACACGGAATAACACATAACAAAGGCTTGAGAGGTAAGAATTAAATAAATAAGTAAATATGACAGAGCACCAGCATTGGAGAACATAGACTAAAACCAAACATCAACCCAGATCATGTGAAGGAGATTAAAAAACAAAAAGAATTCAGAGTAGAAAATAGATAAATTGAGCATATTTTTGGGTGGCTCCCCAGAGCATCTATAGCTAGACCAGAGCATAAGCACCCAGACATACAAAGGATGATGAAGCCATCTTCTGCTGCCAAAGCATATTCTCACATATGACAAGCCCTTACTAATACGACACCGGCCCGCAATGTCCACAGCATCACAGATGAGACATGAGACATTCACACAGACTACTGAGTCCTGTGTGGAGGAAAAGGGACGGCCTAGCTACCCTCTCAAGAGGAGGGCACCTCGGAGCGGCCTGGCCACTCTCTCAAAAGAGAGCGCCCCGATCCTTCCTTCACAGGGTTTTTATTGGCTTTTAATTTGCCCAGGAATACAGGTAAAGTTAAAGAATCATTGTCAGGCAGTAAGGATCAAACATTAGATAACATACAAAGAACTCTGAGGGCCTATTCTGAGTCAGGGTCTGTTAGCTAACGGGCTACAAAACTCTGGGAAGCAAACTTATTTCCTTCCTGGACCTTTATTATTTAATTAAGAGCATTCTTAGCAAAGCAGGTTTCACAGGAGTTTCTGTATTCTTTCTCAGGTCTGATCACCCAGGAAACCTGCCCTTTCCAGCACAGGGCTGCACTGACCTCTGTCAATGTTTTAGGTTTAAGTCAGGCAGGGGAAGTAAGGCAGCCAAGAGATAGGAGACTTCCCTCAGGCAGAATGAGGACTCAGCCTTTGTCAAAGCCGAGAGGCAAGGGTACACCACCCCCTATCTCCATAGCCCCCTAAGTCTTTCCCTGGAGCCTCCATGTGGTCATGCCTGTCTTAGGTCATTCCCCCCTTGGGGAATCTTACCTGTCATTGGCTAACTGATCAAGCAGTGGGGGCCAGTTATGGAAAAAAGAAGCAGAAGTGGCACTCCTGCCAGGGAGATAAGCTTTGTCTCCATAGTGGCTTCTGGTCTGAAGGTCGCTTATTCAGCCTTAGCCATGGGGCGTTACAGCTCCTGAAACCAGGCAGGGTGGTTCCCAACACCTTATGATTTATGAAATTAACATTTGCTCTTAACGTGTCATTTGTTATACAAAATCCTAATGCTTATAGTCTGTGTTGAAATAAAGATTGTGAAAGTGAGCCTTTCTGCTAAAGAAGGACATTATGGCTGTACAGAATGTATAACTTTGTGATTTTTCTATCACCCATCAGCATGGATGCCACAAATTGTGTAAAGAATTTGTAAAGCCTTTTTTTTTTATGAAAAATGAGTATACTGATTGAGTCTGTATTTCTGGTGATGAAATTAAAGACAATGAAGAGGTAGATTAAACAGTACATGAAAACTGTATTCTATAGTGGTACTAATTGTTTAGGAGATTATTGCTGTCCTGGAGTAATTGCTTTATAAAAATAGTTGAATACTACACAGCAGAAAGAAGGAAGGAGCTCCTCACCACAGCATGGATGGAACTGGAGAGCATTACACTAAGTGAAATAAGTCAGGCAATGAAAGACAAACACCATATGATCTCACCTGTAAGTGGAACCTAATCAACAAAACAAATAAGCAAGCAAAATGCAACCAGAGACACTGAAATAACCAACAAACTTACAGTAACCAAAGAGGGGGGAGGAGAAGGATCATAGAAGATATTGGGGGAAGGGCCATCAAGGAACATGTATAAAGGACGCATGGACAAAGCCAAAGGGGGTAGGTTTGAGGGTGGGAGGCAGGAATGGGTGGGGTAGGGGGGTGACAACTATATTTGAACAATTAAATAAATAAATACATAAATAAATAAATAAAATAGTTGAGCCCTGGCCAGTGTGGTTCAGTTGGTTGCAATGTCACCCTGTAACCAAAAGGTTGCAGATTTGATTCTAAATCAGGGCACATGCCTGGGTTGCAAGTTCAATATCCTGTCTGACATATATGATGCCAAGTCCAGGTGTGTATGGGAAGCAGACAATCAATGTTTCTCTCTCACATCAGTATTTGTCTCTCTCTCTTCCCCTCTCTTTACAAGGAGTAAAAAGTTTCCCTGGGGTGAGAATAAAAAAATGTTGAAACCTTGGGACACATTCTCAGATACCCAGTTTTATTTTGAATAAATATAGAGAAAAATAGGACAAACATTCAGAATGTAAACTGTCAGATTCTTTTTAAAAAAACCTAGACCATTCAAATCAGCTCTTAAACAATTTATTTCAAATTCTATTCAAGTTAAATAAGACAGACAAGATTGAATTTCATATTTAAAATTAATAAAATAAGCATTTTTGTATAAATGTCAAAATCATAGTAAAAATGAACTGTATACTTATTATGATACATGCTTTTCCACAAGCCTTTGGTATAATACCTGTATTTTCCCCTTATCTAAGAAGATCATACAGACTTATTATTTTATGATTTTAGATTTGTGATTACACCTGTGTGATTATGATATTTTATTGACCAGAGCTAGTATTTATTTAAAGTATTACACTAGGAATTTATCTTGCAAGTATATACTCTACCTATAGAAAATAAAAACACTTTTTTTTGCTTAAAAATGCTAATCATCTGAGCCTTCAGCAAGTCATAATCTTTTTGCTGGTAGAAGGTCTTATTTTCAATTCCTAGAAAATATAATGCACGTGAAGCATAATAATGTGCAATGCAATGAAACAAGGTATGCCTGCAGTTACCTCTGTAGAAAATCACAAGGAATGTACCAAACAACTGCTAGAATTAATAAGCAAGTTCATCAAGGTTGCAGGATATAAAATACATAAGATAAACATACAAAAGTGAATTGTATTTCTGTATTTTAGCAATGAACACATGGATGGGTAAGAGAAGGAAAGCTATAGTTCACTCTGTTCTCTGACTCCCCACCAAATATCCTTTCATTCTCAAAACTTTGTAATTAAAACCAGAACAAAACTGCAGCATGTACTATAATTCCTATATTTATGGTAAATAAAGTATTATGAAACTATTTCCTTTCTTAAAGAGTTTCCTTGTCATTTTGTTGTATACCATACTCAAGGGGTTTACCTTTAGGGGTGTTCCATTCAAGAATTAGACATGGTTGTCTCAAGGTAGTTTTATTTACACACAGCAAGTAACCAGAGACAGGGGATTCACATCCAAAGCTCTGTCTCCACAAAGGGAGGCTTAGCCTATTAGTGCTTCTATACACTGCTTGGTTAATTACCTGTTGATTTCTTCTTTGCAATTGGCTACACTTATCATGTTGGGTTCCTGTCAAGCTCATCCTATTTCCATCAAAGACTGAAGACTGCATTTCCCTGGCTAGAGCTAGAGCTGTAACACTGAAAACATCTTGCTGCAGAAGAACAGAACAGAGTGGAACAGAAAGGAACACAGCAGGGCAGGCAGAGTGGACCAGAGCAAGGGCAAATGGAATGCAAATCAGAGTGGAACCCAGCTGTCTACCAGGACAGGGCTCTCTACCCAGGGCCATGTTGCTGGAGGGCCACTTCAGAGCAGTGTGGTATCATGAGTGAGTTGAAATTTGAACTTTCTTACAGCCATGCTGTTTTGCACCATGCTGTTTGCACTGAATAGAGCTTCCTCCTTTGCTGAACGATAAATTTGGGATTACTGGTGGTGTGAAACTGGATCCAACAATCAGTTGACAACTTCACTAAGAAGTGGACATATCAAGCAGATAATAACTTAGTCAAGATTTGAACAACACAGTCAACAAACTTGATCTAATGCTCATACAAGCAATCCTGTCCCTAACGGTAAGAGAATACATATTCTTTACATCTCTATATGAAACATTTTCCAAAATAGACTCTAGGTTTTCTGGCATACTTGAACAAATTTCATATGCAAAATATTTCCATTAACAATAAATTAAAATGGATATTATGAAATACTAGACTGGACCTAAAACTAAAAAATAAATAAAAACTATATAATGAAACTTGCAGAGAGCAGCTAAAATTGTGAAATATCATGTGCCACAGTTTATTTTGACCTTATCTAAGTGGTTTATACTTTTAGTTCCTAAGATTTTCTCTGATTATGGTGACCATGTAATTCCTAATACATAGCACTCTAATTCACAGACTGAGTCACTGTAGACCAATAGGGCAAAGGTAACAATGAGAAATATGAGGAAAAGGTGTAAATCTCTGAATTTTAGAACAGAAAATATCCTTTGGTGTGTTACCCCTTTTTATTGCCAGTGCAGGTTTATAGAAATACACAGTGAAGAGGACACTTGCATAGCGCCTAATTGTCAATTGCCTTGTAATCACCTGTCTGTTGTGTTATTGCTGCTATTGTGAGTGAGAGTTAACTTAAACTGATGTCTCTACAAAGCAGAAAAGATAATGATGACCAAACTGAGCCTGGTGGCATGGAGCCAGTATATTAAAAGTCTTAGAAAAAAATAACCAATACTGCTTCTCAAGGGCTCAACTTGTCTCAAGTGTTAAACAACACAGGAAATAAAGGATGTGCTTCCTATCTCTCCAAGTGTTTAAGGTCCAAACCAAAATAGAAAAAAAAAAGGCCTGAGCACCAATTTATTTGGTACTTACAGTATGCGTTAGGAGTGAAGTTTCTTTTATATGTACCAATCATATGATATACCATGACTATGTATGTGTCTGTAACTCTTCAGAGTAGTCTAATCTTTCTCATACATCTACCCAAACTACATTTTTCTTAATGTGTAAGGGATACAAGAAGGAACTTTAAAGATAAACTCTAACAAGTTTTGGATAAAATCATCCTTTATTCCTCTCCTGTAACAAACTGCAGTGGTTATTTCATTATTCAATTAAAATAATCCATATGAGAAAGTCTGGACATCTGGATCCCCAGGCATTTATTCTGTCATTGTTTTTATGTAGAACAATGTTTTTTGTATTAGTTGCTATAAACATTCCCATATTGTTTCATGTTTGTTAATTTATTTTATAGAAAACAAAGTCAGTAAGAAAACAAGTTCTTAGTTATAGATTCATTAGTTTATGAATTGTGGCTGATGATATTTTGGAAAATTTGAGAGTCAGTGCAGTTTGGATTGCTAGTATTGTATTTCTCATCAATCATGTTAAGAACATATCTCTTCTTTATGCAATCCACTGACTTCACATTTACTTCATGTTGAAGTCCATCATGTGGATTCCATAAAGCTCTTACATTAATGAGTTATTTAAATTTTCTCTCTCTTATGGTTGTAACCATTCTTCTCAAAGGCAATCCCCACTTATGTAGGTTAATTAAAATCATTTCTCCTAGTGTCCAATATGGTAGATTATGGAAAAGGTATTAATTGTTTTTTATTAAAAATTCCCATGATGTCAATAGATTTTCTTCAGTCATCTCTTTTTTTAGTTTTCTGAAGTCCTGAGAAGAAATATTTATAGATCATGTATTTATTTATTTAATAACTTCCTAATTCTAAATGGTAATGGCTATGATGTAGTAGTTTAGTGTACTAAACAATAATTTTATTGTGCTACATGGATGTAAACTTCATTAATTATACATATAAAATATGTCTCATGAAAGTATTTCATGTATTAACTTTCTTGATAATCAATGAAAGATTCTGTGTTCTAATGATTTCTGGAGATTCCTATCTGAGACAAGGAAGGGGTGAAATCATTATGAAATAGGAGCTAGTGTCCTTTTGTATTATAGTGGAGGAGAGATTCTTTGACATAATCAGCTTCAGGCAGTAAGAATATATTTTTGTGCTTTAAAACTGAAATAAATGTGCACTATGAGATCCTGTAATGGTAAAGAATCTTAAGAGGAAGCAATTTTCTGAAGTGCAGTTTGAAGCCAAGTGTCATTATGTTAACAGCTAGAGAATTACAGGAGCTACGACACCACATTGGCATCGAGATTGCCCATGGCAGTCAGAGATGGAGTGGCTCAGCTTCAAACACCAGAGCTGACCTCTCAAGTGAAGTCAGTGACTCTGAGCCCCAGGCAGTGTTCTAAGCAGCTGTGATACTCTACCAGTAGCAGCAACAGAGAGATTGATTTTCATTTTTGGAAACTAACCTAGAACTTTACACCATCTTCAAACAAAGAAAGTGATATGACAAAAACAACAAAACAAAAACCTTGTTAAGGTCATTTAAATAGCATGAGCATGAAGTGTCTCAATTATAAAAGTAGAAAACTGTTATCTAGTTAATGTAGAACTATAAAATGTCCATGAATCAATGATTTAAATATTCAAAGATAAGGGTTATACACTTAAGCCAGTGTGTCTCTCTTTGATATAGTGGGAAAAACTGTAACAGCATAAATAATAAAAATAAAATTAAAAAACACAAGCCATTAGCTGTGCTAGCATAAAAACAGAACTTCAAAAAGTATAATGGGGATAAATCCAAAATAAAGGCCAAGACAAATATAAGTAGTTCTAGGAGTACAGATTAACAGATTAGCTTCCTGTGTCATAGAGCACAGGAAGCTACCTCTTTTCCAACGTAGACACATAGAATGAAAATTGGATTTTGCATCTTTTAGCATATTGAGGTTGACATAGAAAAGGAAGTCTATATTGGAGGTCAGTCAGCAACAAACATTAAAAATAGAAACAAGGAATAAGAATCAATATACAATAAATTAGAATCTAGAAATCAAAGTAAAAAGTTATGGAGAAAGGCAAGGGTATGTATTTATAATATATGCATTTACAGGTATTATTTTGATGAATTTCAGCATGAATTTACAAGTTTATGGCTGCACCTATTTTTATTCACAGAACATTCTTAAGCTTATTTTATGTAAAGAAAGTTGAGATAGATGTGACAATATCTTGGAGAGACAGTACAACTCATCTACTTTATGATATAGTTCAAAGTTTATATCACTTTATTGCATGACACCAAATTAGGAAATAGGCTTAAGATTACCTAAAATGGCCCTGACCATTGTGACTCAGCTTGTGGGGCATTGTTCCATAAAGCAAAAAGTCACTGGTTTGATTCCTGGACAGGGCAAATGCCTGGGTTGCCGGTTGGGTCCCTGGTTGGGGCACTTGGGAAAAGCAGCCAATCCACGTTTCTCTTACACATTGATGTTACTTTTCCTCCCTTCCCTCCCTTCTTCTCTCTCTAAAAATAAATAAAATCTTTAAAAACAGATTACCTAAAGTGTAATAGTAAAATAAAACAAAACAATAATGGAGTATAACCATTGTTTGGTTATAAAATTAAGCAGCATAAGTATACAATATACATTTGGCAGTGGTACATTTTAATATAATCTGCTTCTGACTGCTTAGGGAACTGATTCAATAACATAAACTTTAGTTACTCTAAAATTTAATTAAAGAAAAAGATTGTCAGTTTAGATTTAAAAAAAATTAACAAAAAACCAAGAGTTAACTGTAGCCTGTTGACAAAACACTCACTTTAGCTAAGAAAAGGCAAATAGGTTGAAAGTAATAAGTTAAGAAAGATATACTATGAAAAAAGGAACTAAGAGAGTTCTTGTGGCTACACCAAAATGTACTAGACATAACATAAATATTTTATGATAAAAGGATCAATCCATCAGGAATATATTATAGTTATAAAGACATATGCATCTAAAACAGAGCCCCAAAACACATGAGGCAACAGAAAAATTGAGGAAGACACAGACAATTTAACAATAATGATCAGAGATTTCAATACCTTGTTTTCAATAAAAATAGAACAATTAGACAAACTATGAACTTGAAACACTTTTAAAGTGATATAAACTAACTAGAACTAATGGAGACCAATAGAATACTCCATCAGCATAATACATATTTTTCTCAAGCACAAATGGAACATACCCAGGACTGACAATGTGTTCAGCTATGAAACAAGACTCAGTAAATTATAATGATTAAAATCATATAAAATATGTATTATTATCACAAATGAATTAAAATTATAAATTAATTACAGAAAAACTGTGTTATATTAAAATATGTGGTATTTTAAAAACAATCTATTACTAAATAATCAAAAAGTGTGGAAGAAATCACAATAAAAATTATAAAACACTATAAAATGAGTAAATAAAAACAAAATATATCAAGACTGAGGTTCAGGTAAATGTGCAGTTTTAGGAAAATTAGAAGCTGTAGATAGCTATATTATTAATAAAAATAATATCTCAAATCAATACATAACCACTTATTTTAAAAATGGGAAAAAGAGAAGGGGAAATCAATGAAGTAAACAATAGAAAAACAAAATAAACAAAATTAAATTTAGAAAGATTATTTAGAAAGATGAACTTACTTAGCAAACTTTGGCTAGACTAATGAGAGGTGGGGGAACTTAAATCACCAATATTAGAAAAGAGGAAATACTATTCTCAATCTTATGAAATAAAAAGGAGTATAAGGGGATAACTGTATGCCATAAAATAATATAACTAGATGAAATTGAAAAATTCCTAGACTTACTGCCAAGTTAACTCAGGATATAGAAAATGGACTAGATTAAAAACAAATAAAGAGATTCAACTAGTAATTTTTTAAAAATGTCTACAAAGGAGAGCTCAGGTTCAGATGGGTTCATTGGTAAATTCTAACAAATGTTTAGAGAAGGATTAATGGCAATTTTTCACAAACTCTTCCAGAAAATACTGCAAATTAAGAACACTTTCAAACACACTCTATGAGACCAATATTATTCTGATATCAAATCTAGACAAAGACATCATAATCAAAGACCAGTATATGTTATGACTATAAATACAGAGCTCCTCAACCAGATACTAACAAACAGAATCCAATAGCATGCATGGTATCACAGCCAAGTTTGATTTTTCCCAAGAGTGCAAGGTTAACTTAACATCTGAAAATCAATCCTTGTAATATATTATTTCAACAAAGGATGAAACCAGTAGAATTATCTAAGTGTACACAGAAATTGCATTTAACAAAATCTAATATCATTTGATGATTTTTAAAAACTCCTCAACAAATTAAAACTAGAATGAAAACTTCTTAACTGATAAAGGAGATCTATGAAAAACCCAGAGCTAATGTCATACTTACTGGTGAAAGACTGAATGCTTTCTCCTTATGATCAGAAAAGTTTGTCCAATCACCGCTTCTATTCAGTTACATGCTGAAATTTCTAGCTAAGTCACTAAGACAGGGAAAAAAGGCATTTAGGTTGGAAAGGAGATAAAATGAACTCTATTTGAAGATGATATAATCTTGTACATATAAAACTCTTAAGGAACTTACTAAAAACTACTAAAGTAATAAACAATTTAATCAAGATTGCAGAAATTCTGAATATATAAAATCAATTGTGTTCCTATAAACTACCAAGAAGCATAATGAAAATGAATTCACAAAATGATTCTATTTTTTAGCATCAAAAAGATTAAAATACTTCAGAATACATTTAACAAAGAAACTAAAAAAATCTGCTCTAGAAATAATGATTATTGTTTAAAGAAATTAAAAAAGACCAAAATAAATGGAAAAAGATCCATGTTTATGATCAGGGAATTCTTATTATTAAGATGGAATTTCTGGCCAAATTGATCTAGTTTTATGTAGCTCACCTCAAGTGAAAAAATCACAATGAGCAGAGAAAAAAATCATTCATATGTTCACAAAGAGCAGACCACTTTAGCAAGAAAAATTGTGTGAATAGAGAATCTTTAAGAGACAAAGAGATCTGTTTTGAAGACTCTTAAATGCCAACTTTTGAAGTTAAGGTTTAATTTTAGGGCATGAGATGCCTTTATAGGATTTTGAGCAAGCAGGTGAAATTATCTATTGCTTTAGGCATTTAAGTGACAAAAGAGGATATGTAAATTGGATTAAAAACAAATAATTGGAGGCAATTAAGGCTAAAATTTAGTCTGAAAGCCATACTTATACAATGAACTTAGACTACCCTAGACTGTTCTTTTTCAGTTGCTCTAGGCTCTGCTTTACAATATGGTAGCCACTAGACACATAAGGATATATAAATTTAAGTTAACTAAATTAGATGATATTAAAATTTTATTTCCTCAGTTGTGCTAACCACAGTTTGAATGCTCACTAGTCAATTATAGCTAATGGCTACCACATTAGATAGCATAGATAAGGGACACTTCTATCACAAAGATAGTTCTACCAAACAGAACTATTGAGAGGATTATCTCTTGATCCTATGCACCCAAGTTTTGTATTGGGGTATATTATGTAAAGACAAGATGGATGAGACCCAGAAAACAGAAGGTTGCAGATCCATGATCAGAAAAATGGACTTGTTCACAACTAGATCTTTGGCATTAGATGATGAGAAATTTAAATATAACCCTAAAGAAAAAAATAAAAAGCAATATGCAATTGTAAGAGACATTTGAAGAAAAAATAATACCAGCATTTACCTTTGATTATACTGTCTTAAAAATATATAGTGTGAATATAGTGACCTCTGTCATTGGTGTAATGATAAGGCCAACTTCTTTGATATTCTTGTGCTTTCCCCCTAATTGTTTGCTGCCTCAGGGTCTTAATGTGGATATGCTAATATCAGTAGATATCAATGCTTAAAGCTTTCTGTCCCTTTTATTAGAAAAATAGGACTTACGCAAAATCCCCTGCCCTCAGCATATTTCTGCTTATATTGGCCAGTGCCATGCCATCTGACCACCCTGAACTGCAAGGGAGTCTTGGAACATGAGTGTTTATTATTTTTTCATAGTTTCTGTGGTGGGTTGTCTGCATAGGAGAAAAAGATTGTGAATGGCTGCTGGACAGAGTGAGGACCTTTAGTGTTTATCACAACTACATCAGTTACTTCTATTTATGAAAATTATTATAATAACTTAGGAAATTATTTAATATACTGAGTTCTAGTGTACATTTCCAGCCAAGAATTGATAAGATGTACAAGTTCTACTAAATATTCTGGCTTTTGAGTGTGGTTTTGTTATATTCAGAAATGTTAGTTAAAAGTAGCCATTTCATATTTTTATTATAGAAGTAACAGTACACTTCAGCTTTTTGTTTCTTTTTTCCTCAAGCATGTCAAAGAAGTAAATATCAATGTTAACAGGCAGTTCAATTGAATAGAATGTCAAAAAAGTAGCAATTTATTTTGAATAAAAGTAGATTAGTACTATTGAACTCTGCTTTGTTCAATGTATTATTCATGTCTAGAACTTACTTATGCTTTTAAATAATAAAAAAGTGAATGGAGAAACTGTTGACTATTACTACTTGACAGAAACACATAATATATAGTACTATCGAGACAACTTTTATAAAGCACCCCAACATTTTGGTTTTTTATCCTAAATTTTTATTTCAATCAGATAATTAACACCCCCAGAACACAGGAGCAGTTGCAGGAAATAGAGATTATTATGGCATGTTTCTTCATGGAATCAAGAATATACACCTTAGGAATTTGGTTTTACTAACACAGAGATCCTTAGATGACAAGTGGTGCTATATATATCCAATGAGAAATTTATCAGCCCATTATACTCAGTCTGCATACAAAAGTGAATAGAAAGCTAAGTCATGTGGGAAAAAAGCATCTTTATTATGTCATAATTTGGGTCAATCAGGTAGACAAAGGTAAAAGTAGTGGAAAATCAAAAACATTTTCTTCACAGGAAGCCATAAAATCACAAAATAAAGAATATTCAGTTATGGGAGTAATTCCAACATTTTCTTTTAAAAAAAAGATTTTATTTATTTATTTTTAGAGAGGGAAGAGAGGGAGATAGAGAGAGAGAAACATTAATGAGCGGTTGCTGGAGGTCATGGCCTGCAACCCAAGCATGTACCAACTGGGAATCGAACCTGCAACATTTTGGTTCGCAGCCCACACTCAATCCACTGAGCTATGCCAGCCAGGGCCAACATTTTCTTAATACTTGAGTAGGATACAATTTAATATCCTACAAATCAGATTAAAAAACTGATGAGTCAAAAGTTAGTGTAAAAGGGTAGTTGCAAAAGAGTGTGTAGGACTACCGGCCAAGATGGAGGCTTAGGTAGATATATTTTGGCCACCTTGCACAACCAAAGGAAGGACAATAACAAATTTAAAAACAAAAAAAAAGCAGAACTACCAGAACATCAACCTGTATGGAAGTCCAACAACAGAGGAGTTAAAGAAGAAATATTCATTCAGACTGGTAGAAGGGGTGGAGATGGGCAGCCAGGGTGGAGAAGACAAGCAACAAGGCAGGAGCTAGAAGATCTGGCCAGCAGGGTGGTGGCTGGCAGACCAGGCTGTCCCACATTTACATGCGGATAAACTGGTAGGAAAAAATGGGGAGCAAGACAAACCAAGAAACCCAGGGTTCCAGCATGGGAATAGAAAGCCTCAGAAGCTCTGGCTGTAAAAACCTGTGGGCTTTGTCATAGTGGGATAAACTTGCAGCCTCACAGGAGAGTTTGTTAGAAAGGTCCACAGGGCCCTTGAACATACAGAAGCCCACCCACCAGGAATCAGCACCAGAAGGGCCCCATTTTCTTATGGATAGTGGGGGAGGTAACTGAAAGTTGGCCTAGAGCCTAGCAAACAGCATTGTTCCCTCCTGGACACCTCCCCCCTATATAGCACCACAACACAGAAAAGTTGGTTGCCCCACCCTGACGAATACCTAAGGCTCTACCCCTTTCAATGCAAAAGGCACAGGAAGACAAAAAACATGGCCCAAATGAAAGAAACAGATCAAAGCTCCAAAAAATAAAACTAAGAGATGAAGAGATAACCAACCTATCAGATGCAAAGTTCAAAACACTGGTAATCAGGAAGCTCACAGAAATGGTTGAGTGTGGTTGCAAAACAGAGGAAAAAGTAAAGGTTATACAAAGTGAGATAAAGCTAAATATACAGGAAACCAATAGTGAAATGAAGAAAACCAGGACTCAAATCAATGATTTGGAACAGAAGGAAGAAATAAACATTAAATCAGAACAGAATGAAGAAACAAGAATTCAAAAAAAAAAAAATGAGGAGAGGCTTAAAAACCTCCAGGACAATTTTAATCCTTCCAATATACAAATTGCAGGGATGTCAGAAGGAAAAGTGGAGCAGCAAGAAATTGAAAACTTATTTGAAAAAGATAATGAAGGAGAACTTTTGTAATCTGGCAAAGGAAATAGACTTCCAGGAAATTCAGGATGCTTAGAGAGTTCCAAAGAAGTTGAACCCAAAGAAGCAAACACCAAGGCACATCATAATTACATTACCCAGGATCAAAGATAAGGAGAGAATCTTAAAAGCAGCAAAAGAAAAAGAAAGAGTTACCTACAAAGGAGTTCCCATAAGACTATCATCTTGATTCTCAAAAGAAAACTTACAGAGAACAGGGGCCTGGAAAGTATTCAAACTCATCAAAAGCAAGGACTTACATCCAAGATTACTCTATCCAGCAAAGCTATCATTTAGAATGGAAGGGCAGACAAAGTGCTTCCTAGATAATGTAAAGTTAAAGGAGTTCATCACCAAATCCTTATTCTATAAAATGTTAAAAGGACATATCTAAGAAAAACAAGATCAAAATTATGAACAATAAAATGACAATAAACTCACAACTATCAACAACTGAACTTAAAAAACAAAAACAAAAATAAACTAAGTAAACAACTAGAACAAGAATAGAATCACAGAATGGAGATCACATGGAGGGTTATCAGTAGGGAGGGGGAAGAGGGAGAATGGAGAAAAATGTACAGGCAATAAGAAGCATAAATGGTAGGTACAAAATAGACAGGGGGAGTTTAAGAATAGTGTAGGAAATGGAGAAGCCAAAAGACTTATATATATGACCAATGGACATGAACTAAGTGGGGGGAATACTTTTTGGAAGGTTGGTGCAAGGCTGAGGGGAATAAAGGGGAGGAAAAAAGGGACAACTGTAATAACATAATCAATAAAATATATTAAAAAATAAAATAACCTTTACTTACATAAAAAAGAAAAATAAAACAGTGTGATACCGAGTCTTTACACAGATGTACCAGGTCTTTCCATAGATGTACCATGTCTTTCCATTTATCATAAGCTTATCTATTCTTTTTCTGCAGTACTGCTATTTCCCTCATAAATAGGTCCCACATCTTTGATTAGCTGAATTTTTGAAAATATTAAGCTATTATGATTATATTAAAATGAATCCTTATAAAATGATGTTTTCTATGTGTTTGTTGCTAACATACGGGAATGCAACTCATTTTTATATTGATACAAAGCTAGTAACACTCTTGAATTCTTTAATTAGTCTATTAATTTATTTCTAGAGTCTCTTGAATTTCTTTTTTTGCACTTTTTTCACTGTTGTTCAAGTACAGTTGTCCCATTTTCCAGCCACCACTTGCTCCTGCCTCACCAACCCCCACTTCTGACCCTCAATCCTGTTGCCCTTTGGCTTTGTCCATGGGTCCTTTATATATGTTCCTTGACAAGCCAACCCCTTATTTGCTCTGCTATCCCCCATTCCAGCTACCCTCTGGTCACAATCACTGTCATCTTGTTCTTTATTTCAATATCTCTGGTTATATGTTGCTTACTTATTTGTTTTGTTGATTAGGTTCCACTTATAGGTGAGATCATATGACTTGTCTTCACCATCTGGCTTATTTTACTCAGCATAATGCTCCCCAGTTCCATCCATGCTGTCACAAAAGATTCTTTCTTTCTGCTGCATAATATTGCATCATGTAAATGAAGGCCATTTTTTTGATCTACTCATTTACTGATGGGCACTTAGGTTGCTTCCAGCACTTGGCTATTGTCAATTGTGCTACTATGAACTTTGGGGTGCATAGGTTTCTTTGGATTGGTGTTTCAGGGTTCTTAGGATGTAATCCCAGCAGTGGAATTGCCAGGTCAAAAGGCATTTCCATCTTTAGTTTTCTGAAGAAATTCCATACTGTTTCCCACAGTGGCCGCACCAGTCTGCATTCACAACAACAGTGTAATAGGGTTCCCTTTTCTTCACAACCTTGGCAGCACTTGTTAGTTTTTTGATTTGTTTGTGATAGCCATTCTGACCAGAGTGAAGTGAGGTTTTAATTTGCATCTCTCTGATGCCTAGTGATGGTGAGCATCATTTCATATGTCTCTGGGCCCTCTGTATGTCCTCCTTGTAGAAGTGTGTGACCAGGGCCTTGGCCCATTTCTAATTGGATAGTTTGTCTTCCTGGAGTGAAGTTGTGTGAGGTCATTATATACTTTGGAGATCACACCCCTTTCCATGGTATCTTCAGCAAATACATATTATCATATGGTTGATTCCGTTTTTCATTTTGCTGCTGTTTTCTTTAGCCATACAGAATCTTTTTATTTTGATGAAGCCCCATTTTTTTATTCTTTCTTTTATGCCCCTTGCTCTAGGGGGCATATTGGTGAAAATATTGCTGAGTGGAGTATCGTAAATTTTCCTTTCTATGTTCTCCTCTAGAGCTTTTATCATATCACAACTTATATTTTACTCTTTTATCCATCTTGATTTTATTTTTATGTATGTCCATTTGAGTACATTTTTTTCGTATGTAGCTGTCCAGGTCTCCCAACACTGTTAGCTGAAGATACTATTTTTACTCCATTTTATGCTTCTGCTGCCTTCATCAAGTATTAATTTACCAGAGACACATGGATCTATTTCTGCTGTCTCATTCTGTTCCATTGATCTAGGTGTCTGTTCTTATGCAAGTACCAGGACTGTTTTGGTTCCAGTGGCCCTGTAATATAGTTTTATATCAGGTATTGTGATCCCTCTTACTTTGTTCTTTCTCAGAATTGCTGAGGCTATTTGGGATCATTTATGTTTCCATAAAAATTTTTGAAATATTTGCTCTGTATCTGTGAAATATGTCATTGGCATTGTAATAAGGATTGTGTTGAATCTATAAATTGCTTTGGGTAGTAGGACATTTTGATGATGTTAATTCTTCTTACCCATGAACATGGTATATGCTTCCATTTATTTGTGTCTTCCTTAATTTATTTCTTCAGTGTTGTGTAGTTTTTTGAGTATAGGTCTTTTACCTCCTTGGTTAGGTTTATTCCTAGGAAATTGACTTTTCTTTTTGCTATATCAAATGGAATTTTTTCCTAATTTCTGTTTCTGATACGTTGATGTTGGTGTACAAAAATGCCTTCAATTTCTGAATATTGATTTTGTACCTCTCTGTTTTTCCAAATTCACTTATTAAGTCAAGTAATTTTTGGTGAGGTCTGTAGGGTTTTCTGTGTACACTATCATGTCATCTGCAAACAATGACAGTTTTAGTTCCTCCTTTCCAGTTGGATGCCTTTTATTTCTCTTTCTTGTCTGATCACTGTACTAGGGCTATCAATACTATGTTGAATGGAAGTGGTGAAAATAGATGTTCTTGTTTTGCTCCTTATCTTAGTGGAAAGAGACTTTAGTTTTTGCCCATTAAGTATGATGTTGGGTGTAGGTTTCTCGTATAATGCCTTTAATATATTGAGGTATGCTCCCTCTCCTCACACTTTGCTGAGTGTACTTATCAAAAATGGGTGCTGCATCTTATTAAATGCTTTTTCCGAATCTATTGAGATGATCTTGTGATTTTTATCTTTACTTTTGTTTATGTGATGTATTATGTTTATTGATTTGCAAATATTGTACCATCCTTGGGATGAATCCCACTTGATCATGGTGTATGATCTTTTTAATGTATTGCTGGATATGGTTTGCCAATATTTTGTTGAGGATTTTAGCATCTATGTTAATCAGTGATATTGGCCTATAGTCTTCCTTCTTCATTGTGTCTTTGTCTGGTTTTTGGATTAAGATGATGATGTCCTCATAAAAGAGTTTGGGAGTCTTCCATTGTTTTGGATTTTTTGGAATAGTCTGAGAAGGATAGGAGTTAGCTCCTCCTTAAATATTTTGGAATATTCTCCTGTGAAACTGTCTGGTCCATTGCTTTTGTGTACCAGGAGTTTTTGATTACTACTTCGATTTCACCAGCTGTTATCTGTCTCTGCATGCTTTCTCCTTCTTTTTGGTTCAGGTTTGGAAGATTACATTTTTCTAAAACTTTATCCATTTTGCCTAGGTTTTCAAATTTCTTGGCATATAGTTCACTATAATTTCTGACAATCCTTTATATTTCTACTGGTATCTTTTGTAATTTCTCTTCTTTCATTTCTGATTTTATTTATTTGGGTCCTCTCCCTTTTTTTCTTGATGAATCTGGTTAAAGGCCTTCCAATTTCATTTATCTTTGCAGAGAACCAGCTCCTGTATTTATTGATCCTTTGGATTGTTCTGTTAGTCTTTATGTCATTTAATTCTGCTCTGATCTCGATTATTTCCTTCCTTCTCTTTGCTCTGGTCTTTGTTGTTGTTCCTCAAGTTCTTGTGGGTGTAGGGTTAGGTTATTTATTTGAAATGTTTCTATCTTTGTAGGCCTGTATTGTTATCAACTTCCTTCTCAGGACTGCCTTCACTATGACCCATAGGTTTTGGACTGTTGTGTGTTCATTTTCATTTGTTTCTAGAAACTTTCTGATTTCTTCCTTGATTTCATTGTTAAGTCATTCATTGTTTAATAGTATACTATTGAATTTCCATGAGTTTGAATGTTTTTGAGTTTTTTCCTTGAGGTTGGTTTTTAGTTTCAAGCTCTTGTGGTCAGAGAAAATGCTTGATATGATTTTAATTTTCTTGAATTTGTTGAGGCTAATTTTATGTCCTACCATGTGGTCTATCTTTGAAAATGTTCCACCTTCATTTGTATGTTTTGCTTTTTGGGATGAAAGTTTCTGTATATATCAGTTAAGTCCATTTGGTCTAATGCATCATTCAGTTTCACAATATCCTTTTTGATATATTGCTTGGAAGATCTATCCATTGTTGACAGTGGGATATTAAAATCCCCTATTGTAATTGTGTTGTTGTCTATATCTTTCTTGAAGTCCTCCAAGGTTTTCCTTATATACTTGGGTTTAAAATATTTATGTTTAAAATATTTATGTCTTTTTGATGTATTCTTCCCATGAGTATTATGAAGTGTCCTTCTGTGTCACTTTTTATGGCCTTTGTTTTGAAGTCTATTTTGTCTGATATGAGTATTGCTTCCCTGGCTTCTTTTCTCATGTCTGGTTGCTTGGAATATTTTTCCCAACACTTCACTTTCAGTCTGTGTAGGTCTTTTGTTCTGAGGTGGGTCTCTTGGAGGCAGCATTGTGCAGGCCATGTTTTCTTATCCATTCAGCTACCTTATGTCTCTTTATTGGAGCATGTATTCCATTTTCATTTAGGGTTATTATTTATAGGTACTTATTCATTGCCCTTTTACCACATTTGTACCTGAGTTCCTCTTTCTCTCTTTCTTTTTTTTTTCTCTTAACTTTCTTAAAGCAGTCCCTTTAGCATATCTTGCAGGGCTGGTTTGGTGGAGGTGTATTTTTTCAGCCGTCTTTTGTCTGGGAAACTCCTTATTTCACCTTTCATTTTAATTGAGATCCTAGCTGTGTAGAGTAGTCTTGGCTGCAGACCTTTGATTTTCATTATTTGGAATATTTCCTTCCATTCCCTTCAGACTTGCAGTGTTTCTGTTGAGAAGTCAACTGCTAGCTTTATTGGGGTCCCTTGTATGTTACTTCCTGTTTATCCTTTGCTGTCTTTAAGATTCTCCCTTTGTCTTTGAATTTTGCCATTTTAACTCTGATGTCTCTGAGAGTGGGCCTCTTTGGGTTCTATTGATTGGGAAGCACCTTCCGTGCTTTCTGGTCCTGCATGACTTTTTTGCTCATCAAGTTAGAGAAGTTTTTTGTTATTACTTTTTCAAACAGGTTTTCTCTTTTTTGCTCTTCTTTTGGTATCCCTATAAGATGGATATTATTAGGTTTCATGTTGTCCTGCACTTCCCTTAACCCCCTTCCTTCTTTTTTTAATCTTTTTTTTTTCCTTTTCTTGCTCCTTCTGGGAGTTTATTTCTACCTGTCAGCCAGCTCAGTGATTCAATTCTCTGCTTCATCTAACCTGCATTCAATTCCTTCTACTGTGTTCTTCAGTTCAGAAATTGTATTTTTCTCTTCCTCTTGACTCTTGTTGATTTAGTCACTTTGGACTCAGTAGTCAGGCTTAAGCACCACAGGGCCTGGGCAGAGTTCCTCCTGGGGGTGGTACTATTGTTTCTCCTCAGGCTGCTTCCCCTCAGGGGAGTAGCCTGTCTGAACATGTTGGCTGCTGCCGTATGGTGGACAACGCAGCACTGGGATCTTGGTGTCCACTCTCTTAGTTTGCTCCCCATAGCCTCAATCCCTAGTCTCTCCTCAGGTGTCTCCAGCCCATCCTGTCCCCACCTTTGCCAGAGCCCAGGGTAAGTGGCTGCAAATGAAAGTTTGCCATTGTCCTTTTAAACTGGCTCATTGTGTCTCCAGCCAACCATCTCTGGCAAACAGCAACCCTGCCACTTTTCACCACTGGTTGTTATCTGTGCACTTTTTGGGCTCTGGTGCTATAGGCTTGTAATGGGGTACAGCCAGGCCTCCCCCCACAGAGTGATCTGTAATGAGGTTCAGAATTTGGGGTGTCCAGGAAACATAAAACATGCTGATATCTTTTCCCCCACAAGTCTGAACTGGGGGATGGGATCCATGGAGCAGGGCCATTGAGAGTTATTTTGCATATCAACAGTTGGCCAGCTTCTTACCTGATATGAAAAAAAAATGTTTATTTTGCATATCTATAACAGCTGGCTAGCTTCATAGTTATATTAATTAGCTGTGGTCCTGCTTTGTTCCAGGGAGATGGGAGTGACTTTGACCCATGATGTAACTGGGAGGCAGCTCCCCCTGGTTACAGGGCCTGCATGAGAGCTTGAAGATGGTTTGTTCCACACCATGAGGCCACACCAGCCCAGACTAACCATGGCAGCCAAGAAAGGCTATAAAAATAGGGAATGCTTGCAGGTGTAGCCAATTGCAGGAGGAGTTGGAAACAGCGCTTCAAAGGAAGATTTGCACCAGGATTTAAACCCAGGTATTGCAAACATGTAGGTTGGAATCACGTGGTTTGAGGCTCCTTTTACCATGCAGCCTAGGAAGTAGGAAAGCAAGATGTAGCAGAGTTGCAGAGCTCTCTTATAGCCATTTGGAAGAATGCAGGGAAGACATTGTGGGAAAGAAAGGGATGAAAGGACTCTTGCTGATGGGCCATGAGAAGGTGCCATGTGGGTTTGGATTAAGAACTAAAGATCATAGCAACACAGCAGATGGTGCTGGGAAATTCAGGAGTCCTGCCAGCCAAGCACAGATTACTGGGAAGGACCAGGAGCTAGCTGAACAATGGACTTCTATTTGTTCCTGAGATATGCTATCCCTGACTGGCCTGACAGGGAAAATGATGGGTGGGGGGGAGAGGAAGGACTGTGTGTTTGTGGGTGTTTTAAGGGACTTTGGGATTTTAATGAAGACATTAAGACATTAGTCTAAGTCTGTATAACTTTTGAATAAATACTCCCTTTCCTTTTTACCACACTCTAGCATCAACAGCCGTAATTTCTAAGGGCAGCGGGCAAGACAAATCTAGTACAGAGGGACCCAGGGGAAGGTGGGAGTCCATTCAGTAACAGTATCTTGTCCCTCAGCCACACAGGCTGGGAATCCCAGCTTAGGGTTCAGACCCCATTGTTCTCAGGGGGATTCAAGCAATCACTTAATTATCTCTCTGGTGCTTCTGCCTGTGGGTACTTAGCCAGGCTTCTCAAGTGTCCACCACACTCCCTACTAATCAGGTTGTGTTGAAGCTCATTCTTCTGTCTGTCTGAGGTTATAAGACTTCTCTCTCACTCCTATTCAGCTGCTTGTTCTGGGTGATTTCTCTACAATTTAGCTTGTAATTCCAGATCGGTCCTGGGAGGAGGTTAGTGTGACTTCCATTCACTCCTCTGCCATCTTGCTGATTCAGGTTCTCTTGAATTTCTTACACAAGCTATTATATCTTTTATGAGTATCAAAGTTTTGATTTTCTTCCTTCCTAAGATTATTTATTTTTATAATTTTGCATTACTATAAAGATTAGGGAAATTCACAGAATTTTAAGTAGAAATAGTGATATGGAACATTCTCTTTTGGTCCTACTTTTATGTAGGATGATTTTTAGCCTTTCATAATTAGTTTGAAATGTGCTATCAAATTAATTTGATTGTCATGTCAATTCTGTGAGGTAGGTTATGTCCATTTTATATATGAGGAAACTGAGGTTTAGGAATATTAAATGATGCAAAAGATCATTCACAATGGCAAACATAGGAATGGAACCCAGGTCTTATCCCACTAAAATCCATGTTGTTTCAGCACTTCACACTGGTTCTGTAGGAATCCCAAGGACAACAAACAATCTGAACATCATGAAGCCCTACACTGAGTGCAGCAGAACCAAGGCATCAACTGTCCACAGATGCACAAAATATGCTCTCCTAATGCATCCAATGTCTTGTATCTTTTCCATCTCATGTGCAGTGCTTCAGAGGAACTTTTATTTAAAAATCAACTTGTTTACATGTGGCCACTCCACACATAATAAGTAGCTCTACCTTCTGGTAGCTCAAATTAGAAATTTTAGAAAGCCTTAAAGGGAGAGAGAGGGGGCCCATTAATCATTTCTTGCAAACATGTTTTATTTGTACAATTTAATTTTTAATTAAAGAATGAAAATACTGCTTTGTTTTCTCTGTCTGTGGTTTTAAAATTCACCTGTTAGACACCATGTATAGACACAACCTCCTTATCTCTGTTCATTTCAACTCTCAATCTGCTGCCACTATTTGGAGTGGTTACAAGCTGTCATATATGTTGATGGCATAGGAACCACTTTGCCTGCCCACTCTTACTTTCTCTTTCTAAAGCACTGTCTGAAGTATGACATATAGTATTCTATAACTTGACATTTTAGAGGTTTGTCATTCTATTTCTTAACCCAAAAACAAAGTTAAACTGTTTTAACAGCCAGAGAAATTGCTTAGGTTGCTTTTAGCACATATAAAACAATACAAACTTTACCTTGAATAAGACTATTAGAATACTATTTCTTCTTAAAAATATGTGTATTGATTTTAGAAAGAGCAGATGGGAGTGCTAGACAAACATCAATGTGAGAGAGACACATTGACTGGTTGCCCCCCATATGTCCCTTGAACAGGGATCGAACCCACAGCTTAAGCATGAGCCCTGACTGTCAATCAAACCCTCAACCTTTTGGTGTATGGGACAATGCCCCATCCAGCCACATCAGCCAGGGCAGAATACTATTTCTAAACAAATGAAAAATAAACTATGAAAAATGAATATAGACAGGCCATGTCAGGGACCTGGGCTTCTAGAATATTGTTAGGAACATAAAATTGAGTATATCAAAAATTAATCAAGTTAATATTTTCAAAAAAAATTATATTTATATTTCTATTGCTAAAATCAGGTTTATCATATAAATGTTGAATTAGATAACAACAAACCATGTTCCCATACAAATTACGAATTAGTAAACATAAATTCAGTAATTAGAAAAGTCACTTGTACTGAAAGAAATGAACAAGTACAGCTGCCTGAATACATTTCACTGCCCTGATATACATGGCTTTCAGACCTGGGCACTCTCTGACACCAGTTCAGGGAACTGGGTGGTTCCTGAAATGTTACCATGGAGAAATGCTACAGGAAATTTATGTTAATGACAATGCAACTTTATGTATTATTCAATGAAGTAATATAAAAACAGTTAAATAACATTTATTGTAAAAAAATGCTTTGAAAAGAACCTTTCTGTCAGGGATTTTCTTGAGATGATGTAATCATGACCAAATACCATACAAAATCAATTTATGAACTTGAGTCAACTCAGAGAGTGTTTTCTATGGGAGCAACAAAACCAGCTTGGGAGGGCTCAGCCATTCCCCATGATAATCAGTACTACAAAATCATCCCAAATTTTAGGGAAAACATTGTGTTTGCAATACACACTCCCCTTCTTTTCTCTGCCCCTCTCCCAACCTTTCCTCCTGATTAATTGGCACAATTTTAATCCTCCTCTATGGTAGAGATTCTAATCCCAGAAGTGACAGGCAGGTCAGCTTTGTGGAGCTATGGGTCATCCAATGAGAAGGAAGGGCATGTGGCACCTGTCCTCTGCTCCTGATCTTCCCCTGGTTGTTCTGAGACTTGGGCATGTTTATGTCTGGTTTCACTTTCCTCATCTTAAAAGGGGTGAAAATAATACCTGCCTCCTGAGGTTTCTGTGAAGAATTACAAATTTAAAATTTAAGTAGTGATTAACATAGAATAAATGTTATGTGTCATTCCATTTTTGAAACTCATAGAGCCAGAGATATGTAAGGTTCTCCTTACCATACAAAATGCCAAAGAATAACTATTTATGTAAACATGTTTCAAGTATATAGGGCCATTTCTAAAGTGATCTCATTTGGTATCTTAATAATAAGTGTGAAGAGAGAGAGAGAGAATCAGTAATAGTGCCAAATTCAAACTTTAAATTTCAAATGCTCCATTTGCCAATATGCTTTGGAAGCAAGAATATTAATTTTAGAAATTATTATATGTTATCTTTATTTGATGCAAAATTACATGGAATAATCCTCCTGCACCATTCCTGGAATTCTTTAACTTCTAGTTACTACCTTTGGATGACAAAATAGATTTTGTTTTATTTTAGGTCAAAATAAATGCTAAATTAAAAAAATATTTTTCTATTCCCTTCAAAATTTAGTACTAAAAATAGTTACTAAAATAACATTTTCCTATGGTCTTAGATTTTGTTTGAAAACCCAAGGTAAAGGAAAAGATGTTTGAAGTACCCACATTCTAAAGAGTGGTGCTTATTTTGCGGCTCTCCAGAGAACCAGAACTCTATAGATATATAGAGAGAGAACCAGAGCCCTATACAGAAAGAGATTTATTGGAAGGAATTGAGGCTGACAAACCCTAGATCTGCCAGGCACAGTTGGCAAGTTGGAGATCAGGAAAGTTGATGGTGTAACTCCAGTCCCACAGTCAGCTGGCTTGAGACCAGGTAGAGATGATGTTTGAGTTAAAGGTAGGAAAAATCTGATGTCCCCACTGGAAGACAGTCAGACAGAATTCTCTTACTTGAGGATGGTCAGCCTTTTTTGTTGTTGTTCTAGAAAGTTCTTTAACTAATGAGATCCATTCACACTGGGGAGGGCAAACCACTTTAGAGAGTCTACTGATTTAAATATTAACCTCATCCCAAAACTCAGTCACAGAATAATGTTTGAATAAATATGTGGAGCTATTGGGGGAGTAGCAGGGTGTGGAGAAAAGAAGCTCTAGGATGTCCCTTTTCAAAGTAAATTCTATGAGTCATGGTGCCAAAGCTGCCGTGGGGTCTAGTGAGCTATGTGTGAACATAGGGACTCACATTTACATTCTGTCTCACAAAATCAGAAAGCTAGAGGCTGGACCCTGCTATTTGACTTAGTACGTGAAGGAGAAAGGGGATCTATGCAGAGGAATACTTCTATTGTTTAAAGGGGCAATACTATGTGAATTCTCCTTGGGAACTTGGACAACTGAGAAGGTCAGACCAGATGATTTTTGGTGAAATCTTCTAAGAAGGCTTTCTTAGAAAGGATGAAGAAATCTCAGCAGAAGCTTAGGATAAGTTATATTAGGCAAGTTCGGGTATTGGAAAGGGAAGACTAAGATGATAAAAGAAGACAAGCTACAATATAATACCCTAAAATTTTCTGACATAAATATCCCAAGGTGAGCAGTCCAGGTTGGAGGGGTATCTCTGCTCCACAGAGTCATTCAGGGATCCAGACTTCTTCCACCTGTTACTCTGTCCTCTCCTAGGTCATTGCCTTCCTCTGTATGGCCAATGGTAGTTTGTGGCACAGCTGAGTTCCAGCTGGAACCATCTGAGTTCTACCTGAAAATAGCCCTATGACCATCAGTGAGACCTTAGGAGCACTTAGATGCACTTAGTTAGACCTTAAGTACATGAGGTTAGTCACTGCAAGCTACGGTGATGTTGGAGATTATCTTCTCTAGCTTGGCTGACATTTGTTCAGTTAGTTTTTATTGCTGTGAAATAACAGCAATTAGCAGTTCCCTCTGAAGTTTGTGGATGTGTTCCAGGAAGCTTGGAGAGACTTTTAAGAATCTATAAGATACCACATGAGATTACTGTGTTTGGAGACTTACCAAATGGAAAGCAAGCATTGCCATAAGACAAGAGGGAACTCTACCAGTAGAATCTATTCCATATGTCCTTGAAGCTAATGTGTGAACTATCTCTTCTAATGTATTCTCCTCCTGCTTTTCCCTGAATTCCCCTACAAATGAGTAGCTCTATATAGAAAGAGGAAAACTAAAAGAGCAGGCAGAGCCCCTTTCATTTTGCACATCATCCAACCAAAGATCAAATCTGAGTAGGCAGTTAGGGAGAATCCTTGAGTCACATGTCATATAAAGGTTTTTCACTAGCCTGCCCAGGATGTTTCTTCTTTCAAAATACCACCAGACAGGTATGGGATATACCCTGGAGGAAAAAGAAAAAGTTGGAGGTGGAGGTGAGACAGAGACAGATTTTTTTTCTTTTCCTTCTTTATCTTTTTTTAAATTTCAAATAGAGAGAGAGAGAGAGAAAGAAAGATAGAGAGAGAGAAACACTGATCAGTTGCCTCTTGCATATGTCCAAACTGGGGACTGAACCTGCAACATAAGCCTGTGCCCTGTCTGGGAATCATCAAACCTGCAACTGTTCTGTTTATGGATGATGCTCCAACCAACTGAGCCACACTGCCCAGGGCTAGTTTCAATATGATGATGTTTAATAGACAAAGTTCTGTTCTATTCATCCCTCATTTAGTTATTATAATAAGTATATCTGTTAAAATATTCCAAATGTCTTTAGCATTTTCTCCATTTTACTGTCAATATATTAATGAACTCAAGTACAACAGAAATGTTGGAGAGGAGTTTCTTTTATAACCCCAGAGAAGGATGAGATTCTTATTCTCTCCAGAATTCTTAATAGGAAATAAGCATGAGTACACTTATATAATTTACTTTCCCATAATTTTTATATGTTAACACAGCTTTTTAACAAACTATGAAAATATGTATGTGAAAAGTCTGTCCAGAAAGTCATGTAATAAAATATAAGACATTTATTGAAGAAAATGCAAACAACATTATATATAGGACAATGATGCCTCAGTTTCATTCAAAATAGGTTCCTTAGACCTCACACAGTTCTCTCAGTGTCTCTTCTACTATTCAAAACATTGCAATGTTTTTTGTTGGAATTTCCATCAGCTGCCCTATCATATTTCCCTGAATATCATCGATGGTCTAAAATCTCTTCCCTTTTAAAGGAAATTTTAATTTTGGTTCATCAGAAGTTGTGGGGTGCCAAATCTTGGAGGGGGGCTAAGTCACTCAGGGTGATTTGATGTTTCGCCAAAAAACAGCATGAGACGGATGCATGGATGGATATTTTCTGGACATACCTAGTCTGAGGGTGTGTGTGTGTGTGTGTGTGTGTGTGTGTATTTAATGCATCTAAATCATTAAAGGTAACACTAATTCCTCAAGAGAAACTTTATTATAAGCACTCATCTTCCTGCAACTATATGCTTAAGTACATATTTCAACCATAAACATTAAAAAACATACTGTAACAAACCATAAAAGCCAAAGCTTTGGCATTTAATTGCTGTTGTATTTTAGACTTACTACTTAATACTTGTATTTTGGATTATATTTGATGTAACATTAATTAAGTTTCAAAATTTTTCACCACTTTTGGAATTGTTTTCAAATTGTGATCCTACAGAAAGCAGATCAAATAATTAATTTGCCTTCACTTTTGGTAATATATAAATTTTGACCACACAATTTTGATAAACCTCATTATTGATTTTCCTGCCTTAATGGGGCAGAGGAATTATATATATATAATAGTCTTTATGTCACTGTGAAAATTTACTGAGTTGTTTTAAAAAGTCCCTTTTATTTTTATTAAGAAGATATCTAAACATTTTTTGAAAATATGTAATTATATAGCTCTAGCAAAAGTAAGCCTTTGTTGTGTTTTATTTAGTATAGTTCACATTATTTTTTTATAAACATAATTGCCTCAGGGGCTAGACCAAATAACAATTGCAACAACAAAAAGTTGTTATTCCCTAAATAATTTTTTTCCCTGCACTTGGAATTCACTATTTGAACCTGGATTATGTCACATGTAATTATGACCCTAGAGTTTTGCAACTGAGAACTTGAAATGATCACCATAAACATATAAGATAATGAAATGAGGATTTCACTCATCACAGGGAACTGTGAGAGAATGTTAAGTCAATGTGTGTCAGAAGGAGTTTTAAGAATTGTGTATTATGGCTCACAGTGATGAATGTTAGGTACTAAATCTATTACTATGTGCTTCAGTGAGGATAGGAGCCATCTATGAGACAGAGGAATCAGGCCAGAAGTGGGATTTATTTCTATTTTTAAGTGTTAGATTGTAAATACAGTAGAATATACTTAATCTCTATGACTCTAGCTATATTAGTTTACATTTAAACATCATCAAGTATTGCTACTTATCATTAGTAGAAAAAACATTGGCACTTTGTTGGGCAAGTTCATTTTTCTTTAATGCAGTTGGAAGAGGAGAAAGGTTTTTTGGTGTGGTTGAAGCTTAAAAAAGCCATGTCATCTTTATATTTCATTAGGTACCACTTTCATAATTTTATTTAGTCCAAACAATCATATTTATATTGGCACTTATATCCCTTGTTTTTTCTTAAAGTTATATTTTCAATTATATTTGCCAAATCTCCTATTTTAATAAAATGTGTTCATGGAAACCAAACTTCACCCAATATTTCCCAACTCCAATGCCTGCTATAGAAATAAAAATACTACTAAGAAGTGATTAAGAATAAATAAATTAGATGTACAGGTCTTTTTTTTTTCAGGTAGGATGCAAATAGTTGAAGTCCTTTGAAAGGTGACACATATAGAGCACATTAGAAATTAAATATTGGTAAGAAAATAGAAGCTGTGGGTGTAGACAACATAACACAGGTGTGGGCAAAAGTAGGTTTACAGTTCCTAGTCAACAAGTTTTTATTTTAGCTTCATCATAGTAGTTATTAAATTCTGTTCATAGTGCAGTTAATTCCTTAAATGTTCATATGCCTGGCTAATTTGTAAGTTTATTGAGAGTAAAATTAACCTTACAATCAAAAGACTCCTCACAAGATGTAGTTAATGCATTGCACATGCTAGGTGTATTTGAGTAGGCATACCATGACTCTTCTCACCATCATGTGGATAACTCCCCAGCTGCAGTTCCCTGACATCCTGACTACCTCTGACTCATGTGAAATCTCCGCTCCACATATGGTACTATTTGTGAAGTCTTCTTTGTTTTCTCTATACATATTTGGCTTTCCATGACTTTTTAAATAAAACATTATTATACAATATGTTTTAATTAGATATCTGCTAATTTTATTATCTTTTTAACCCAGTATCTCCAATAACCTAAAAGCTAGTTTTCCCCCCACCTATACCTAATATCTTCTCTTGCAATAATAATTGCTGAAAATTAACTTAATTCAGGTGAACTATCCAAATTTGTTGTCATTGGTGGTCTTAATCAGGGTAAAACACTTAGTGGCTGCAACAGACTTCAAAACTGTAAAACTTAAAGGGACAAATTATTTCTCACTTATGTAATCATTTGTGGCGTGTCTTAAACATCACTGGACATCATCGAGCAACTGAAAAATGTCTGTCTCACAAAGACATTCAAGAACATCTGCTGACAGTGACTCTCTTCTTTCCAACATGTATCTTTCAAGAACTTCTGGTTACATCAGTCAGTAAGAAAGAACAAACATCATGGCACAGTGACTATAAGAAACATTGTAGGATAACCCTGTACTAGACATGTATTACATCCATTCATAAGTATAGGTTTTGAGGAGTTACATAACCACATTTAGCTGTAAAGGGTCTAATAGATACAGTCTGCGTGTAGCCTATATCCCAGCTACAGGCCACAACTCTGCCTACAGGAAGGAAAGAACAACTTTGTGTGTGTGTGTGTGTGTGTGTGTGTGTGTATGTGTGTGTGTGTGTGTGAACAGCTAGTGGTTTCTGCCAGAGTGCACCCCTCTCCCTCCCCATACCCTTCTACACAGTAATTGACATTTATTTCTTAATAAAACAAGAGGACCTAAATGCAAACCCTAAATCCAGAATTAGTGTGTTATGTGTAGTTTGTTCCATCAGCTCTAGACACTGCTCCTCACAGTATGACGATCTTCAATTTAAATGTTAGGTACTTGCTTCCCTTTCCTCTTTTAACACACAGATACCTCCAGGTGGAACAGATCCAAGGTATTCATGATGCAACTCCCATGAAAAACAGGAAAGAACAGAAGCCCACAAAAATCACTGCTTTATAGCAACTATTAAAATTGGCTGGTCAAGAATTGCAAATATTTTCTACTATGTCTTTTTTTCAGAGTTAGCCTATTTGACTTTCCTAGTGATGGATTCTGAAAGAACTCCCTTATGTATTGATCTCCATGGCCACTGACTCAACCTTTTGGGAGATTCTTCACAGACCTTTGTTCTTTAAGGTCACACCGGAAGTGCATCTTGGAGAGTGTTCATTCTTTCAAGATTATATATGAAGACAAACTGAAGACAGCTTGTTCTGGGTGTGTTGGTTGAATGTTGGCCTCTCTCAATAGATCTGTCTATGTCCTAATCCCTGGAACCTGTGAATGTAAACTAATTTGGAGAAAGAATTTGCAGATATAATTAAGCTAAAGATCTCAAGGTGAGATTATCCTAAATTATCTAAGTAGGCCATAATATAATAAAAAATTTCCTTATGAGAGAAAAAAAAGGAGAAGACATGGACCAGATACAGAAGACAAGGTGAAGTGAAGATGGAGGCAGAGATTAGAGCTAGGAGGGTACAAGGCAAAAGTGCCTGGAGCTACCAGAATTCAGAAGAGGCAAGGAAGGATTTTTTCCTAAAGCTTTTAGAAGTAGCATGGCCCTGCCAACATATTGATTTTGTACTTCCAGGCTTCAAAATTGTGAGAGAATAAATTTCTGCTTTATGCAGTTCAATTTGTGGTAATTTGTTGTGATAGCCATGGAAAACTAATAGAGTAGAAAGTTTGAGAGCACAAAGATTAGTTTAAAACTTGAAAAATCACAGACATTTCCAGTTAGTTTTATAGTTTCATATGCAGTACAACTTAAAAGATGTTTCACATTCATCTACTGCTTCCTTCATTGTGGCACTTCTTACATCCTAGAGCATGCTGCTATTACCCAGTCAAACTTCCTGAGTCAGCTGGAGTTTTAGTTAACCCCTGCATGGTTCCCATGGTACACACTTCACTCCCATGGATTGCTATTGACACTTCCATTTCCAGGTTCAGCTCAGATGGCACATCACAAAAGGCATGATTCCTATAAGCACCATGGATCTGCAATTAAGCCACCAAGAACAAGTCCTGACTAATGGAAAATGGGACATGAGAAGACTCCAGGAAGATTCACTCCCTTTTGTGGGCTGCCCTGAAGTATGATTACACACTCTCTAGAGAAATATGCTGTGCCTTTTGGAGCTCATCTTGAAGTGATGGCCAGTTATCATTATTCTTTGTTTCACTTTATTTCTTTCATCACATTCAAAATACTTGGATTATACTTTCAAAATAATGTATCAACCCTTTAAACTTGTACCCAGGTTCTTGGTTCTTGAGAACCTGACCTAAGATGGCTGACTTTTGATCTATGACCCCCAATCAATTTCATAAGCCAGTAGCCAAAATTAAAATTTTCCCCTGGAATTAGTTCTCATGTTTAATTTCCTTACTTCCTCACTCAATCTAAACATTTCCCTTAATTTAGTGATGGACAGCTGTGGTTACCTGAATGTATTTGGCCTTTAGAGCTAGGTAAGGCCTTCATCTCCTCAGTTTAGTTTTCAAAAGCATGTAGCTTTCCCAACTATGCATGTACTCAATTTCTGATGTTTTACATTTTTCTTCCATTTCTACTTTCAATTTGGCTAATTATTATCTGAGATCATCTTGATACAACTAATTATTTTCTCTGGTTGAAAAATAATGTTACATTTATCTTATCAGCTGTGGAGATTAAATATCATATAAAGAACAGTATATATTTAGTAGATAAGTCAGTGTTTAAATCCAAAGTTCTTACTGAAATGTGCTTCTCAGACAAGTCAATAAACTACTGAAAGTCTCATTTTTTACTTTTTAACAATGTTCCTAAATTACACTTCTTATATGATTGGTGTAAAAATTGAATTAACAATGCTTATAAATAGTCAGTAACTGAGAGGCAGTTAGCACACCTAGAATAAATAGTGGTTATTTTTGTTGTTGTGAAGAATAAAAATCAGTGATTGAAAGGGTAAAAACTGTAGGATGGTAAGATGATATTTTAATTAATTTTATTTTTTAAAGATTTTATTTATTTATTTTTAGAGAAAGGCAAAGGGAGAAAGAGAGGGAGAAAAACATCGATGTGTGACTCTCATAGTTTCCTACTGGGGATCTTGTCTGCAACCCAGGCCTGTGCCCTGACTGAGAATCAAACCAATGACCCTAAGATAATATTTAAAAAGAGAAAGGAATGCAATCTACCAAACCATTTTGCTTAGGAGGTGATAAAGGGAGAGGGTACAGAAAATTAAGAGTATATTATTTATAATTCAATAAAAGGGACATTTATGTGATGCAAAAAACAGAAAATAATGTAGCCAAATCTTGTAAGAGATTTTGTTTATATTTTTTTATTCAAAGGCTTAATCTTAAAAAGGAAGGGCATTTTACTCTTTGCAACAGCATAGATGAGGGGTGTTCAGTCTTCTGGTGTCTCTGGGACACACTAGAAGAAGAAGAGTTGTCTTGGGCCACACATTAAATACACAAACACTAACAAAAACTGATGAGCAAAAATAAAGAAGGTCTATGCATAATTTTCATGGTATCTGCCACCACAGATAAGCAAAAAAGCCCTCACATAATAACCCTAATTATCCAGCAGCTCTTTGAATAATCTTTTAAAATCATTGAACAGGTCCCAAGTTTGTGATCACTAATATAAAAAATGTATATATCTAAGTAATAAAACTTACTAATAAAACTAATTAATGTTTTAAGTAAATTTACAATTTTGTGTTGGGCCACATTCATAGCCATTCTCAGCCACATGAGGCCTGCAGCCTGTGGGTTGGATACCAGTACCATAAATGGACCTAGACTGCATTTTGGTAAGTGAAATAAGCCAGTCAGAGAAAGACAAGTACCATAATATGATTTCACTCTTATATGGAACCTAATGCACAAACTAAAGTAACAAAAAAATAGAGACAGACTCATAGTGAGCAGGCTGACAGCTGTCAGAGGTGAGCGGGGGGACTTTGGGGTACTCAGTGGGGGTTGCGGGGAGAATGGAAAAAAACTCATTAAAAGTTTACTATAGAGATAACATTGAAATATAAGGTATTTGATTGAGTATATATTTGATTTGAAGATCCTATTAACCCTTTTTTAGGAGAACTTTGATTGTTTTATGGCTTATATCAGTTGATGAATTTTTCTAAAATAATTTATGGTCTAGTGGGGCTATATTGCACTCTCTTCCCAGTAGAAATGGTCTTTGTTTTTCCTCTCCACCTTCAATTTCATTGCAGAACGTTGCACTCTTGCATTCTTTATGTTTATTTGGCTGTAAATATAAAACACATCATATGAATTCCAGAAACAAAGCAATTTCCTTCTGCTAGTTACCATAAAGTCTCATCTATTAGCATTATAATTGCTTTAATAAAAAGTAGACAGGAAATAAAAATAATAATTTTTAACAAACAGCAGATATTCCTCCAATCCTACCTTTTATGGCAAAAGTTGAACAAACACTAATTAGATATGATACTATATAAAAGGCAGTTTAAAGTGATTCTAGACAACCAAACACTTTTCTTATCTCAGTTCTGTTCACACATTCAGTTGAAATGCACAGATGGGGGCTTAAGCCCATTGCACCTAATAAGGACATCAACTATAACAAGTGCATAATATTGTAATAATTTTTCTCCAAAACTCCCACCAGCAATAAACTGTTTTCTTTATGGCAATAAATAATACCTTTTCTTTTTATCCACCTTAAGTTTAATATTTTATATTTTTCTTTAGTAGGCGCTTCACAAATACTTACTGAATGAGTTACAAACTGAATTAAAAAGTGTATAGCATTTTGGCTTTAAAGGATAAAACATTTGCAGTTTACTAAATAAGGCCATTGAAGGGGGGTGTTCTTTTAAGAGGAGCTTAGGTTGCCTGAATTTTATAAATTGTGTAAGAATAAGAAAAGTGTGTAAAATGTCTTTTTTCCTGAAATTTTAAGTGTTTTTATGCATAAAAGTTCTTTTATACAAGAATAAACTCAAAACAGATTAAAGACTTTAGATATACGATTTAAAACAACAGAAGGAACAATAACAAAAACTCCTAGAAGAAAGCATAGACAATAAACTCTGACATTTTTCTTAGTAATATTTGTTCTGATATATCTTTTGGGGCAAGGGAAACAAACAAACGAACAGAAAAACAAGCGGAAATATATCAGACTAAAAGGTTTTTGCACAACAAAGAAAACCATGAACAAAATGTGAAAGCAACCTACTGAGTGGGGGAAGATATTTGCTAATGATGCATCTGATAAGGTGTTAATATATACAATTTATAAAGAATTTATACAACTCAAAACCAAAGAGACAAACAATTTAACTAAAATTTGGCAAAGGACACTAAAGAGATATTACTCCAAAGAGGACATATGGATGGCCAGGAGACATGAAAAGATCTCAGTGTCACTAATCATCAGAGAAATGAAAATTAAAACCACAATGAGATATTACCTCACACCTGTCAGAATGACGATTATTAATAAAACAAGAAACAAATGTTGATGAGGATGTGGAGAAAAGGGAGCCTTCCTGCACTGTTGATGGAAATGCAAATCAGTGCAACCACTATTATAAAGGATATGTTGTTTCCTCAAAAAATTAAAAATAGAATTATTTAATGACACAGCAATTGCACTTCCATGAATTTATCCAAAGAAATCCAAAATAGTATTTCAAAAGGACCTATGCACACCTCTATTCATTGTAGAGTTATTTACAGTAGCCAAGATGTGGAAGCAACCCAAGTGTCCATCAATGTAGACTACTGGATAAATAAAAAGTGGTACATATATGTAACAGAATATTACTTTACTGTAAAGAAAAATGAAATCTTTCCATTTGCAACAAGATGGATGGACTTAGAGGGTATTATGCTAATAAGATAGAGAAAACCAAATAACATATGATGTCCCTTATATGTGCCACCTAAAGACTAAAATAAAAAAAAGCGGACAAAACAGAAATAGACTCAGATACAGTGAACAAACAAAGATTTGCCAGATAGGGAGAAGGCTTGGAGAGCTAGGTTAACAAGATCAAGGGATTAAGAAGTACAGACTGGTGTTACAAAAGTATCACTGGCACATGAAATACAGCATAAGGAATATAGTCAGCAACATTGTAATAACCCTGTACAGTGCCAGGTAAGTGATAGAATAGAGGGATTGCTTTGTAAATCACATAATTGTCTGACCAGTATGTTGTACACCTGAAAATAATAGAAAATAATAATGAATATCAAAAATTTAAAAAGGAACATACTCTCAAATCATGTTTAATATTATGAATTCAAATATATTTCTCAATACAGTACAGTTAATTGTTTTAACATACTCATAGTACAATATTGGTAGAGACTTTTTCTTTTGAAAATGACAAGAGAACTGCGCTGTTCTAAAATCAGAATTGTCATCAAACAAAACATGTGAAGGTCTCTTTTAAGATAACATTTCTCACCATAAGTAAAAGTTTCAAAAAGTTCTGTAATTAATCATAAATGCACTTGGCTTCTTCTAAAATACCACAGTATGAAAAGACAATTAGAAAGAGAACACATAATCAGTTTGTAGAAAACCCATGTTTAAAACGCACTTAGATAACAAAATTTAGGCTTATGACCTTGAGGATTATATGCTATATTTTATAATTCATAACATAATTTACCTTCATTGGAACTTCTTAAAAAATAACTGAGATTCACGTGAGTAAAAATATATACATATATGAGTGGATAAATAGATGGAGATGGACAGATAGAATAGGGATTTGAGTAGTTTCAAGCCGAATAGGCAGAAACAGATGGCATATACCTGTTAAGTTTTTAAAAATTAAAATAGGAGAAGTGAATAGTTTTTATCTAAGCTTAAATTCAAAAGATAAACATAAAGCCTAGAAAAATAATGGGGTGGGATGTGTTTATCTTAATTTACCCAGGCACACTTTGCCCTAAATATCTTTGAGAAAGTATGCAATAGTATTGTAATTATTTTAAGCTTATCATATAATTAAAAAAGCAAATTTAGGAAAACAAAGTAATAGTGATTTACCTGTTAAATTAAATATATATTTAATTTCTTCACATGTACTGTTTAATTTACTCCATGTGTGATATTTTTATTTCATTTGTTCATGTTTTCACTTATTTTATTGTTGAATTTATAGGTGTGAAATTGGTTAATAAAATTATATAGGTTTCAGTGGTACAGTTACATATGACATTATCTGTATTTTGTACTGTGTTCACCACCCAAAGTCATCTCCTCCCGCCACCGTGTATCCGCCCCCCGCACCATTCTCTGCCTGCTTTCCCTCTTGTGATGCCCATACTGCTGTCTGTCAAATGAGGTATTTTTTTAGCTTAATTCCTTCCTCTTTTTCATGTATATCCCTTAAATCCCACCTCTCTAACAGCTGTCAGTCTATTCTCTGTAACAATGAGTGTGTTTCTATTTTGTTTGTTAGTTTATTTAGTTCATTAGATTCCACATATAAGTGAAATCATATGGTTTTCGTCTTTCTCCGACTGGCTTATTTCATTCAGCGTAATATTCTCCAGGTCCATCTATGCTGCCACAGGATAGTATTTCCTTCTTTATTATAGCCAAGTAGTATTTTATTGTGTAAATGCAGTTCAGCTTTTTGATTCAGTCATCTACTGATGGACACTTGGGCTGCGTCTAAATCCTGACCATTGTAAACCAATGCTTCAATGAATATAGGAATGTATATAGTCTTTTGAATTAGTGCTCTGTGTTTCTTCAGATATATTTCTAGAAGTATAAATGTTGGGTCATAAAGCAGTTTTGTTTTTAAATTTTTGATGTAACTATGTTGTTGAAAACTTAGTTCTTCTTGCTGATACAGTAAAAAATTACAGCTCAGCAAGTCAAGTAGTATGCAAGGAGGATTTATTAGTATATTCTCAAGGGAGAGAGCAGGACTTATTGCCTCCTTTGTCATATATTAATTGATCAAATCAGTGTAGACTTTCTATTTTGTTCTACTGATCTCTGTGTCTGTTGTTATGCTAGTACTATCCTGTTTTGAGTACTATAGCACTGTAATATATTTTAATATCACATAGTGGGATACTTCCAACATTGTCTTTCTGTCTCAAGATTACTTTCACTATTCATGGTCTTTTGTGGTTCCATGTAAATTTTAGGATTATTTGTACTAGTGCTGTGAAAACTGTCATTGGCATTTTGACAAGGACTGCATTGGATCTATAGATTGCTTTGGGTAGTATGAACATTTTAACAATATTAAATGTTCATTTTCATGAGCATGGCATGAGCTTCCATTTATTTTTTTCTTCTTTAATTTCTTCAACATTTTATAATTTTATGAGTTCAGGTCCTTTACCTCCTTGATTGAATTTATTTGTGGGTATGTTATTCATTTTTGGACTTGAATGTCTTTTTCCCTTCAGCTGGGTTAGGTAAGATTTTGGTTATTATTTTTCAAAAAGCTTCTCAGCTTTCTCTCCCTTTCTCTCTCTCTTCTCCTGATACCCCTATGTTGCAAATATTGTTCATTTGATGTGTGCCACAGATCCCTTAAATTACCCTTACTTCTTAAATCCTTCTGCTTTTTGCTGTCTTAGTGGGTGTTTTCTTTTTCATCTTCTGAATCACTGATTTAATCCTCTGCTTCATATAAGCTGCTATAGATTTTTTTTCTAGTATATTCTTCACTTCTGACTTTTTAAATGTTCTTTTTTTTGCTTACTATTTCTTTGGTGAAATTCTCACTGAGTTCATCTATTCTCACTCAAAGTTAATTTAGGATTCTTATCACATTGTTTTGATATTTGTGTTTGGTATGTTGCATGTCTATATTTTATTTAATTCTTCTTATGGAGATTTCTACTGTTTTGTGGGGGAGGTGCTTGTTTCTTTGTCTCTCCATTTTTGTGGACTGTCTGTGTATGTTTGTATATATTATGTAGATCTTCTACATTTCCCAGTCTTGGCAGAGTCACCTTACATAGTGGGTGTCCTGTGGAGCCCCGTGGCACAGTCCTTCTAATTACCTGATCCAGGTATTTGAGGAGTGTTCCTTGTGTGGAATGTGTGTGCCCTCCTGTTGTAGTCGAGCCTTGATTACAGTTGGGACGTGAGTAGCATTGACTTTTAGAATGGTTGGCTATGAGGATTAGACATGACCACAGTTTATGAGCTGTTATACTGGGCCTGACCCCATGGAACAGGATTCACCACAGTGTGGTCTGATGCCTGTGGAGACATTCCTCTGGGAATGCTGCTTGTGGAGCTATTTGGATGGTGCTTTGTTGTGGTCTTTGCTGTTTACTGTTGTGTTGGATCTGGAACCTTTTGAGAGAAAATCTATTTTAAGCCAATATTATATGCTACTTGTGACAGGCTTGGGTCTACTTGTTAGGAGCTACAAAACAGTTCACAGTTGGTAGCTGTCTGTGCTGGGCCTGAATGCACATAAGAAGAGCTGTGGTATAAACCAAGGATCAGTACCATGTCTTAGGAAGATCAGCAAAAGGCGCAAGACACTCTGAGGCTTGTTGCCATCTGCCAGCTCTCAGTAAAGATCTTCCACTGAAAAAGCCCTAGGCGGCACACAAGTTGGGTAGGACAAGTTTGCAGGGAGTCACCAGGGTGGGGCAAGTGCTATTCACCAGGTTTAGTGCCAGTGTTGAGCTGTAGGCCACTCAGCAAAAATGTGAGTGTACATTGAGGCCAGCCACCACCCACGTGGGACCTGTGGACCTTTGCAGTGGAACAGGCTTCGGGTAGTTAGAGTGGAACTAGTGTAGTTTACCATTCCAATGCAGACTCACATTTTAGAGTGATGGGGGCAGGAGTCAACAGAGGAAAGATAGTACCTATTGGTCATGAAAGAGGGACAACAGCAGCCATTCTCTTGCATTTGCCCTGTAGCCACACAACTTAGTTTCTCCTCTATGCCACTTCTATCTCCTGTCTCTCTGCTGGAGGTGAGTTGAGTGCCTGCCAGTGAGTTTGTGTGCTGGCCCTTTAGTGTGATGCCTGGATTTCCTGCAGCCTTCCATCTCACTGGGATGCATGCAATCCCTACTGGTTTCCACAGCCTGTTGTTACGTGGGCCCCACAGAGAGCCAGTGCTCTGGCTCAGGGAGCCTGGAGTGGAGGCAGAGACCCATTACCCTTCAGGGGAGACAGTTGCCACTGAGATATCACTTCATACTCTCACCCATTACACATGGGTATAAAGCCAGCCCATTTTGTGACTCTACCCCTCCTACTAGTCTTCACATAGAATTTTCTTTATATCTTTAGTTATAGGACTTCTGTTCACCTACTCTGGAGATGGTTATCCAGGTTGATTGTTCTGTAATTTAGTTGTAATTTGCATGTAGTCATGGAAAGAGGTGAGTGAAGAATCCACACACTGCCATTTTGAATGAAACCTAAAAAATATTGTTTCAAATTTTATTACAGTACATAAATTATAGATAAACAAATTATATTTAAAAAAAACTGCTGACACACAAATCGGTTGAAAATTTTTACAAAATTCATTTTTGAGTCAGGGTTTGTTTTACCCTTTAAAATATTTAATAATCATGTGTGAAGAGGTGCATAGATGTTTATATGAGTGTACTTAACACTAATGAATGTGTTGGTCATAAAAATGGAAATGTCATTCATCACTCAACAGGACACTCACTATTGACTGCATGTCACCCAGCAACACCACCATTCAGTAGGAAAGTCTGTTGGGAAGCTACCATTTCTTTCCTTATAATTTGTTTTACAAAGTCAATCGGTTTCACATCAATATTTGTCAACTAATGTTAAAATGTGCCAACAATGAAAAATAATAACTAAGCTTATTCCCTCATGTAAACACTAAAACATGTTAAAGAAATGGAGAAATTATAATCTTTATTCAGAAATTTTTGTCCTAAAATATAAAGAAGCAGACAAATGCCATGTTTTACCTGAAGAGACAGAGGCAACCTGTTTTTCACCAAAGTTTAACCAGTTATTTTGAATGGATTAGCTTTAGGAAAAACAGCATTGTTTTTGAGTGCCCAACAATACAAGTCACACACAAAGGCAATACACACTATATATTTTTTCTAAGGATAAACTGACAGAGCTACTTGCATAAATAACATGAAATGGTGATTAGAAAAACAATATTTTTAAATTACCTAAATCCAAAATGTTCATTTAGCATTAAGCAATGTAGTTACCTTAAACATAATTCTAAGTCATCTAACATTGAACCCAATTAAAAATATTTGCAAAGAAAACGTGCCAGCATTAGTGGAATCACATAGTTTGAGAAGATGATTTAGTTTCCTTAAAAGTTGTTCTAGCTGCTTTTCAGGTTGGTGAATACCTGGAGATTTGGGGACAGTGGTATGCTCAAAGAGCATGAAAGCCTCATGCCCCTTCCCACATACCTTGTCCTATTCATCTCTTCTATCTGGCCATTCCTGAGTTATATTCTATTGTCATAAATGGATGTTCAACCCACTGCCAGATCCTTGGAATATTGATATAACAGACACATTTTCTTCCTTCATGGAGGTAGAGTCTGTAAGAAGGCAGACTATTAATAATATAGCAATGGTCTCAGCCTCCATATAATGGATAATTCAGACAAGAAGGAAGAGAACAATGTATTGAATATGTATATGCATATTACACACAGATAATTAAAGCAAATATGATCAAAAAGATTTTGTTCTAAAATTCTAAATGCCACCCTGGCCAGGATGGCTCAGTTGGTTGGGCATTGTCTGGCAAGCTGAATGGTTGCCAGTTTCATTCCCAGTCAAGGCATGTGCCTGGGTTGCAGGTTTATCCCAGGTCAGGTTGTGTATGGGAAACAACCAATCCATATTTCTCTCTCACAGCAATGTTTCTCTCCCCCCTCTCTTCACTCTTTCCGCTCTTTTTAAAATCAAAAGTAAAAATAAAAAATAAAAAACACTGAATGCCAAAATATTAAAAGTTACCCAATATATACATGCTATCTCAACTAGACAATGCAATAGAATTCACCAATATTCACAATGTGAAAAATGATATAAAATGGCACATCGCACCCATAAATGTAAAACATATCATTGCTTCTTCTGTTTATTTCCATCTTATTCATATCTTCTTCATTCTGTTCATAAAACAAATGAGTTTTAAGATTCATATGTCATGATATTCCTTAAAAAATTCAAAGCCTAGTCTTTATCATTCAATATATCCTTTCTACATTGTTATTTTGGTGCAAATCAAGGAGCAATCATAAGTAAAAACACAAAGATTGGCATAAATGAAATTTACTTAGTTTTTCCTTGAAAATGTGCCAATTAACACATTTGATTTAATGGAGAAGTGTGAATAATCTTTATTAAAAACAATTCATTGCACCAAGCACTTATGAAGTGTTTTCCAAGAACTAAAAACTGTGGCTAGCTACCATAAAGATAAAGATGAATAATTTATCATCCATACACACAAATTAAAAGTTCCCCTCTTCATACAAAGGCATCTTTAGCTATAAGTTAGAATGTAATTATAAGGCTTGCTTGTAACCTACTGTAACTATTATAATAATATTTGATACAGTTACAACTCTTTTTTTCCACACAGCAATATGTTCAATGATGTGACCATGAGAGCAAGGGACACAAAGGAAAGAATAAACAAATGGGATTTCATCAAAATAAAAAGCTCCTGCACGGCTAAAGAAAACATTAGCAAAATGAAAAGGGAACCAACTGTATGGGGAAATTTATATTTTCTTACTATAACAGGGTTGTGTTAACTCATCCTTCTAATTCTCTAAATTTTCTTTATATTTTGGCAGCTATTTTGCAAGATGTGTAATGATTTATACATCTTATGCAATTATACTTTTGTGTTGAAAGTATAATTTTACTTGATGTTAGTATTTCTATAGCACCTATATTTTGATTAGTATAACTTGGTGGTTATATCTGTTCATCTAGCTTCCAATCAGTGTTATAATGTTTTAGACATGCTTTATAAGTACACTTGCTGGGTTTTATTTTTTTAACCAATTTTATAATGTTTCTCAATAGGCTATTTAAATCTCTACATTTGTTGTTTTCACTGATATACTTTGATTTCTTTCTGATGAGGTATTTTGTTTTCTTTTTTCCATGTCATTTCTTTCTTTGCCTTTTTATTCTATTTCTTCTCTTTTTGTCAGAATCATACAATATTTCCCTCCCCCTACTATGGAGGTTATATTTTCTTTCTTATTTTTAGTATTTACCATAATATTAATAGGCCTTCCTGACTGATCTAATTTCAAAGTTAGCAGTACTTTCCAACACAAAACTCAGGTGTGTAAAAACATTTAATTATGTCCTCATTCCTTATAGTTCTTTAGTTAATATGTCTAATATTTTACTTCTCCCTCATTTTAAACTTGATCAACACTATATTTAATTATCCTCAGTTTATTCTTATTTACCAACATGTTTAAGAAATACTTTATTTACCTTTGCTTCTTGCATATCATATCTTCCCTGTGGATCAAATTTCCTATTTACTAAAGCACCTCCATTTATAGTTCGTTTTTAATTTTTAACAAATATTCCTGAGTAAGACCCAATTCTTTGCCTAAAAATATCTTTATTTTAATTTATCAGATAATTTAGATTGATCTAAAGGTGAAGAAAACCAATTTTTCCTTAACACTTTAAATATGTTTCATACTTTTTAGCTGGTACAAAGTTATCATTTTGAGCTATGCATTTGAAGTGAATCTGAAAATTATCTCAAAATAAAAGCTTTTTATCTCCAACTTTCAGTGTTTCAATCATAATGCCCCAAGTATAGACTTCTTTTTAAAACCTTTTGGGAATTGATACAACTCTTAGCCTGCAATCTCATGATTTTCTTTTTCATGTCTGAAAAATTTTTCATTGTTACCTCTCCAGACATTTCCTCCAGCTCATAATTTCTAACCTTTCTTATTGGGTATATTCTGGACCTCTGCACTATAGACTCCATGTCCCTTAACCATTCTGAAACCTACTTTACTTTAATAAATCTAGCCTTCAATTCTTTAATTCTATCTTTGCTTGTGTTTAATTAGGTCTTTTTAATTATAATTGTTGTTCCAGTACAGTTTTCTGTCTTACTCCCATCCCAGCCCATCCCCCCTGTCCTCCCCACCTCCCTCCCATTTCTACCCCCCACTCCCTAGTTTTTTTCCATGTGTCCTTTATACTTGTTACTGCATACCCTTCCCCTTTTCCTCTGAAATTCCTTCCCCTCTCCCCTCTGGTCACTGTCAGCCTGTTCTTTGGTTATATTTTGATTATTTTGTTGTTTAGATTCCTGTTAAAGGTGAGATCATATGGTATTTGCCTTTCACTGCCTGGCTTATTTCACTTAGTGTAATGCTTTCCAGTACTTTTTTTTAATGGCATAATTGTTTTACTGTTGTTCAGTTACAGTTGTCCCCCACTACCATGACCCTATTTCTCTCCCCCTGCATACCTCACTCCTCTAAAGATCCTAGAGTCAGAACAGGTATTATCCCCAGCCCAGGAGGATGGGATACTGGGGTGTCCAAACATCTGGCAAGACATCTCTTCTTCCAGTCTGGGCCACACTGGAAGAAGAGATGTCTTGGGCCACATATTAAATACATTGTGACACATAATCACAAAAAATGTTCCCCATTTTAAGTAAGTTTACGATTTTGTGTTGGAGCACATTCATAGCCATTCTGGGTGGCATGCAGCCTCCTGGCCACAGGTTGAACAATCCAGCCAGTATAAAGGAAGGGATACTTAGGTACCATCTAATTGACAGTATTATTTTCTTGACTTGATTTATATTTGTTTGTTTTAAATTATTTGCTGCATTATACTTCATGTACTTTCATTATTTTTATTATCTTTTCATAAAAAAAATCACTCAGCAACAAATAGTCAATAAATTAGAACTTGCTGATATTCAGTTTCTTGGCATAAATCCTTCCTTTTTCTTTTTAATTTTTCTACATGAAATAATTAATACTTTAACAGGTATTTTCACCTGTACCTCACCTTTCTTTAATTTTATCCTTTCTTTTCAATTTCTTTGTTTCCTGTTAAATGCATCTTACCTTCTACAGTCATTATAATTAAAACTTTATGTCCTAAGTTCCATCAGGCAATATGATTTCTCATTTGCCTCTTCCTAAACATTAGTCAATACCTTTGTAACCTTGAACACATGATGACTGAATTTAAACTGTTAAAAGTCTGAGCAAGCAGTTTTAAGACATTACAAGCATCAGTTTCTGTTTCTCAAATACCCATGAACAAACTTTAAATGGAAATGAATTAAAGTCTTCTTTTAATTGAAGTTTTTCTCCTGGGCTGGATTCCAAATTTAATAGTATTTATAATAATTGCCTTCTTTCCAAGCTATTTTTAACCTATACTTATTAGTTTTGGCAAGAATTAAAGCCACATTTTACAAGCACATCTGAGTTTATGACTAAAGTAGAAATCCAAATTAAACAAAAAGGTACATCCACCATTATAATATCTCTTAGAATATTTTATAAATAAGAGGATACAAATTCAGAGCTGATTGTACACATGACAAAAGAAAATCAGAATTTGTGCAAGAATGGAAGAGATACATACAGATCATTCTAGTTATAGATAATGCAATTAATAATAATATAATTATTTAAATATTATCATTAAATTAAGAGTTATATAATTAATTTTACTTTCTATTTTATATTATCTTCTCATTCCTTTTTAGCAGGTTTATTTCAACTTTTTAAAGGTTTATTATTGCTAATTAACTTTTATATTCATAAGCTTTTAAACACATAGGTTCTGCATTTTGTCAAATACTATAATAATTAAATAAATACTAATATTTTTAATAATCTTGAATATCCTATTTTGCCAATTCACTTACATAATCCTTTACTGATTTACTATATAAAAGTAGCAGTATAAAATATAAGTTTGAAACTAAAATAATTAAGATGAGATTATATTAAATTGTTTTTCACCCCTGGCTGGTATGGCTCAGTAGATTGAGTGCCAGCCTGTGAAACAGAGTGTTACCAGTTCTATCCCAGTCAAGGCACATGCCTGGGTTGTGGACCACATCCCGAGTAGGGGGCACACAAGAGGCAATCACACGTTGATGATTCTCTCCCTCTCTTTCTCCCTTATTTCTTATTATTTCTCCCTTTCCCCTCTCTAAAAAATAAAGACAAGTAAATAAATAAATAAATATTTTATTTCAATTTTAAAACATGTTTGTTGTTCATTCTAATATTCCTTCTCAAAATAACATAAAATTATTTGTCAGGTTCACAATCATTTATCTCCAGAAATATGCAATTTTTAAATCTGCATACATTTAGTAAGTGAAAAAATAAAAGTAAAGACATTTATCACTAAGAAATTCTGATATTTGGGAGATTTCTTCTCTACATAAATGATGTGAAGTAGCATAAAGAGATTACTGAAATTAGAAAGAGGGTTGCAACACGTGCCCATGCTCAGTACTTACTTGTTATGTTTCTAGTTAATCTCAGCCCAGCAAGAGAAATAGACAATATTTTTTATGTTACCTCCACATCTTGGTGCTCAAAGTAACTCAGGGACTCTCTGTAACAAAAGAGTTATTAGTATATTTTTGAAAGATACAGTTATAGAATTCTAAGATATTGTTGAGAGAGCTCTATAGATAGTTTTAATTACTTTCTGTGTTAAAATTTTATAGATGCAGAGAAGATTGCATACCATGATGGAATTCTTCTCCTGTCACTAAAACTAAGGAATGAAGATGAAGCCTGTTGGGATATTCACATGTAGCATCAGCCTGAGGTCAGCCATGACAGACATAACATTGCATAAATTCTCCCAGCCACATTAAATCACAGTCACAACTAGAGAGTGTCACAATCCAGATGCCTACACATGCAGGCAAGAATTCAAACTGTTACAAGGGACTATGAAGTTCTATTTTGAATATTTTTAATAAAAGCATTTTTATTATTGTTCAGTTACAGTTTTCCCCATTCCCCACTCCCAAGTTGCTCTCTCCTGCCTCATCCAAACCCTGCTCCCAAATATAATACCCAACCCATTGTCCTTGTCCATGGGTCCTTTGTATGTCTTCCTTGACTTGACCCTTCCTCCTTCTTTTCCCCATTATCCCCCTCCCCTCTTCCCTCTGGCCACTGTCAGATTGTTCTTTATTTTGATGTCTCTGGTTCATTTTTGCTCATTTGCTTGTTTTATTGACCAGGTCCCACTTATAGGTAAGATCATATGCTATCTGTCCCTCATCACCTGGCTTATTTCACTTAGCATAATGCTCTCCAGTTCCAGACATGCTGCCATAAAGGGCAGGAACTCCTTCTTTCTTTCTGCTGCATAGTATTCTGTTGTGTAAATGTACCATAGTTTTCTGATCCATTCATTTCCTTATGGGCACTTAGGCTGTTTCCAACACTTGGTTATTATAAATAACACTGCTGTGAACACTTGAGTGCATAGGTTCTTTTGAATTGGTATTTCAGAATTCTTGGGGTATAATTTCAGCAGTGCAATTGCTGGGTAAAAATGCAGTTCCATTTTCAGTTTCCTGAGGAAATTCCATACTGTTTTCCACAGTGGCTATACCAGTCTGTGTTCCCACCAACAGTATACTAAGTAGGGCTCACTTTTTTCCACAATCTTGCCAGCACTTGTTCTTTGTTGGTGTGCTAATGATGGCCACTGTGACCAGTGTGAAGTGGGATCTCATTGTGGTTTTAATTTGCATCTCTCTGATGGCTAGTGATGTTGAGAATCCTTTCATATGTCTCTGGGCCCTCTATATGTCCTCCTTGGAGAAGTGTCTGTTCAGGTTCTTTGCCCATTTTTTAATTGGATTGTTTGTGTTCCTGGAGTATAGTCTTGTGAGTTCTTTATATATGTTGGAACAAATACTTGTCTGAGGTATCATTGGCAAATATGTTTTCCTATATGGTTTATTTTGCTTCTATTTTCTTTAGCCATGAAGAATGTTTTAATTTGATGTAGTCCTATTTGTTTATTCCTTCCTTTATGTCCCATGTCCTAGAGGACATATCAGTGAAAATATTGCTGCATTCAATATTTGAAATGTTCTTGCCTATGTTCCTCTATGACTCATGGTGTCACAATTTATATTTAAGTCTTTTTATCCTTCTTGAGGTTTTTTTTTTTTTTTTTGGTGTATAGTGTAAGTTAGTGGTCTAGTTTCATCTTTTGCAAGCACCTGTCCAGATTTCCCAATGCCAGTTATTGAAGAGGCTATGCATACTCCATTTTATGCTCCTGTCCCCTTCTTTAAAAATATTATTTGACTGCAGAGACTTGGGTTTATTTCTGGGCTCTCTATTCTGTTCCATTGATCTATGTGTCTGTTCTTATGTCATTACCAGACTGTATTGATTACAGTTGCCTTGTAATATAGTTTTACATCAGGTATTGTGATCCCTCCTACTTCACTCTTCTTTCTCAAAATTGTTTAGGCTATTTAGGCTTATTTATGGTTCCACATAAATTTTTGAAATGTTTGTTCTATCTATATGAAATATGTCATTGGTATTTTAATAGGGATTGCATTGAATCTACAAATTGCTTTGGGTAGTATGGACACTTTAATGATGTTAATTCTTCCAATCCCTGAACATGATATACTTCAATTTATTTGTGTCTTCCTTAATTCTTTTCTTCAGTGTTCTGTGGTTTTCTGAGGATAGGTCTTTTACCTTCTTGACTAAGAGTATACCTAGGTACTTTATTTTCTTGGTTGCTTTAGTAAATGGGACTCCCTCCTAATTTCTGTTTCTGATAGTTCATTGTTGGTGTACAAAAATGCCTTTGATTTCTGAATATTGACCTTCTATACTACCTTTTTGCCAAATTGATTTATTAGGTTGAATAGTTTTTAGTGGTGTCTATAGGGTTTTCTATGTACATTATCATGTCATCTGCAAACGATGACTATTTTACTTCTTCCTTTCCAGTTTGGATGCTTTTTACTTCTTTTTCTTGTCTGATCACAGTACAGTGGCTAAGGCTTCCAGTACTATGTTGAATAGAAGTGGTGAAAGAGAACACCCTTGTCTTGTGCCTGATCTAAAGGGGAAAGCTTTTAGTTTTTGCCCATTGAGTATGGTGTTGACTGTAGGTTCTTATACATGGCCTTTATTATGTTGAATTATATACCTTCTATTCCCTCTTTGTGAAGTACTCTTATCATAAATGGGTGCTGTACTTTATGAAATGCTTTTTTAGCATCTATTGATATGATCACATGATTTTTGTTTTTAATTTTGTTTTTGTGATGTATTATGTTTATTGATTTGCAAATATCATAACATCCTTGCATCCCTGGGATGAATCCCTGTTGATTATGTTGTATGATTCTTTTAACAGATTACTGGATGCAGTTTGCCAATATTTGGTTGAGGATTTTAGCATTCATGTTCATCAGCAATATGGGCTTGTGGTTTTCTTTTTCTGTTGTGTCTTTATCTGGTTTTGGAGTTAGGATGATTCTGTCCCCTTAAAAGAATGCTTCTGTTCTCTTGAACTTTTTGGGAATAGCTTGAGCAGGACAGGTTTTAGTTATTACTTGATTGTTTTGTAAAATTCTCCTGTGAAGCCATTTCCCATTTCAGTCCAGGGCTTTTGTGTGCCAGGAGTTACTTGATTACTGCTTCAATTTCACTAGCTGTTGTCAGCCTAATCAGGCTTTCTGCTTCTTCTTAATTCATTTTTTGAAGATTATATTTTTCTAGAAATGTGTCCATTTCACCCAGGTTCTCAAATTTCTTGGCATATAGTCATCCACAGTAATTTCATATAATCCTTTGTATTTTTGTGGTATGGGTTGTAATTTCTCCTCTTTCATTTCTGATTTTATTTATGTGGGTCCTCTTTTTTTTCTAGGATGAGTCTGGTTATAGGCTTGTCAATTTTGTTTATCTTTGGTGTTTAGTTTTCTACTTGTTCATAGTAAATTATCTGAAAGAAAGAGTAGAAGCTTTATTGCTCAAAGGAGGCTTTTAATTATGCTTGTGTATGATTCATGCAACTACCCCAGATGACCTGTTATTTTGTCTTGTAAATTACCTTGACACAGAGATATTGGTAAGCATGTATTCCCTGTGTTTTAAGTTTGCCCTTATGCAAGGGTCCCCAACCTCCAGGTCATAGACCCATAGTGGTCCAGGCCTGTTAGGAACCTGGACACACAAAAGGAGGTGAGCTTAAATGAAAAGTGCTTGAAAAATCCCAAAACGATCCTCCCTGCCCCATCCATGGAAAAATTGTCTTCCATGAAATCGGTCCCTAGTGCCAAAAAGGCTGGGACCACTGCATGACAGAGACATAACTTTCAAAAAATTATATCAAATATGCAGCTATCACTGGAAACAATACCATTTTATGAAGATCCACACGTTAATAGTGGGGCAGGCTGTGCATTTGTGGGGGCAAGAGGGTATATGAGAAATTTCAAAATTTCTAATTCTGAACCTAAAATACTGGCTGGCATAGCTCAGTGGATTGAGCATGGGCTGTGAACCAAAGTGTGGCAGGTTCGATTCCCAGAGTACATGCCTGGGTTGCAGGCCATGGCCCCCAGCAACCTGCACGTTGATGTTTCTATCTATCTCTCTTTCTCCTTCCCTTTCCTCTCTAAAAATAAATAAATAAAATCTTTAAAAACCCAAAGAAACAAAAACAAAAAGAATGGATATGTTTATTATTTCAAATTGCTGTGGCACAACTACTTCTGACAGGAAAACTTTGTCAGAAAAAGAGAATCTTTAAATAAGGACTTTGTGGGTTTGAGCACAAAGAGAAAGAGAAAGGCCAGAATAGAAGAGACTGTGGGGCAGCATCATGAGCCTCTGCTGTGAACATTGCCAAAAACACAGGGAATATAAACTTGAAAAAAAATATGAACTAGAACTGGATCATTTATTCTTGTGATCATTCATGCTATTTTATTTTTTAATTTTATTTTGATTGTTGTTCAAGTACAGTTTTCTATCTTTTACTCCCACCCCAGCCCACCCACCCACCCTTCCCCACATCCCTCCTATTTCCACCCCCCTAGTTTTTGTCCATGTGTCCTTTATACTTGTTCCTATAGACCCTTCCCCTTTTCCCCTGAAATTCCCTCCCCTCTCCCCTTTAGTTACTATCAGCCTGTTCTCTATTTTAGTGTCTTTGGTTATATTTTGCTTGTTTGTTTGTTTTATTGTTTAGGTTCCTGTTAAAGCTGAGATCATATGGTATTTGTCTTTCACCTCCTGGCTTATTTTGCTTAGCACAATGCTTTCCATTTCCATCCATGCTGTCGCAAGGGGTAGGATAGAATATCCTATCCTAGGATATTCCATTACATAGAATTCCATTGTGTAAATGTACCATAGTTTTTTGATCCATTCATTTACTGATGGGCACCTAAATTGCTTCCAGCACTTGGCTATTGTAAATTGTGCTGCTATGAACATTGGGGTGCATAGGTTCTGTTGGATTAGTGTTTCAGGATTCTTAGGATATAATCATACCAGTGGAATTGCTAGGTCAAAAGGCAAATCCATTTTTAGTTTTCTGAGAAAATTGCATACTGTTTTCCATAGTGGTTGTAACAGTCATTCATGCTATTTTAAATGCAAAGTTTACAAATATTATCTCCAGGCACTGATGGAACACAAATTTATTTCCTTCATTAGTCTGATTTTTTACTTATTCTTAACACCCCTTTCACATGGACTGGGATCTGGGTACACAAGCTCAGAATGGCAGAAACAACAAAGCAGCCTCAATAATAAGTGAAAGATACACCTTTCTGATTTTTCCACTACGTGGTTCCAACCAGCATGTGTAATCAGGACATTTGACATTTACCTGATAACTGGAACTTATATCTATGTGTACTGTCAGAAAAACAAAATAAAATAAAAGGAAAGAAAGAAAAATATCAACAAGGCAGAAGAATACACACAGTTCAGGGTGAAAAGACAGATCAGAGTAAAGGCGAGTGATTCACATAAACAGAAAGTGAGGCAAATGGAGATTATGAGAGGATTAGGATTGGGATTTTAGTTGTTTCATTTAATATAGAAGAAAACGCATTGTGCTGGTAACCACATGTGTAATGAGGGAAAACTGAAGCCTGACCAGAGAAGTTAGACTTCCTTTGGAGCTTCTCACATATTTTTTTAAAGTAAAACTTAAAGGAAGTCCTGGGAGTCTTTAGATTTGCCCAACAAAGAAATTACTGAGAACGGAGGAAAACCTCTATCTTCAATATTCCTTTTGAAAGTCACTTCTGAGAGAATACACTGAAAGCTCAGTAGATTATCTGTGTTCTCTATCACTCTGCAGTTAACACCACAATTTTCTCCCCAACACCCTAGAACTGCAATGATCTTTCATGTTAAAAGAAAACAAAAGCAAATCTTTGTTTGGAATTTAGTTATTTTGGAGAGTTTCATAAGATTTTTATGTTTATGCATTTGCTTTCACTTACAGTGTCTTTAATGAATTCAGATGTAAAAGCTCCCAGCTGGAATTTTAGTTTGTTGCTATGCAAAAATCTGAAAAATATGAGACAACTTTAAGTCATAACACAGCAACAATGAGTTTGGGGAACAATTTTTTAACCTAATTGTGAAACCAAACACTCATTCAATTATATGAGTGTTTCAGTGAAAAAGGTCAAATACAAAACAGAGTATCATTCATGCAAGCACTTGTTTTAAAGATTTACAGGTATGTGTCTACTAGTATGTTAGCATTTTCTCCTCTTTTGAACTTTTTGTTTTATTTAGAAATTACAAAGCTAAAGAGTAATTTAAAAAAGCTTAAAACATATAGGAAATCAAAGTAAACAGACAATGTATTCATTAAGACAATGGCACAGTAAAGATGTAAGACTTCGAAAGCCTGCAGATGAACCATGCTGAGCTGAATCCTGCAGATGGCAACCCTTTTTCTGTACTTCAGTTCACTGATCAGCCATAGTCTGGCTAGACTATAGTCCCATTTGGTGCTGTGGTGATTGCTGGCTCAGACAACTCTCTGCTTCTTCCCTCTCCAAACCATGCCCATGTCCTTCACATGGGCAGGATCACAAAGAAGTACATTGTCCAGGCTCTGTGGCCCAGGACTTTCTCTGTTGGTTTAGGTTTCACCATGTGAAATAATGGAGGGTAGAAGGAGGCAGAAGAGACACAGGCCACAGTTTTTCTCCCCCTTTCTTCCTGGGTGGCATTGGCCATGCCACCTCTTCCTACTATGACTAGATAAATTATGACTCAGGAAATAACCAGCTAGGAACTTTCTGGTTACTGAATAAATATTCAACATGTATGAAGAGAGAGCAAAATAATAGTCTCTGCAAAATAGAGGCAAGCTCCACGCCATTTATTTCTTGAATCTGCAGCCTTTTCATGGCACTACTTTGTGACTAGTACCCCTGTCTCAAAATTAAGTAAAATCGCCTGACCATGTTCACTTATAAATATAGTTTTTTAGCTATATTTTAACTATTTTATCTGTTAGGGATTAAAGTAGAGGAGAATGCACAGGAATCAAACTCTTTTTATGGTTTTGATAATTTGATACACATCTGGGTACATATACATTTTCCCTGATCTTTCCTATTTTGGTTCTTTATTCTCATTTTTCCCTGTCTTATCCAATCCACCAAATTCAGAAACATGACAAGAGAAGAAATAGAAGACAATTAGGTTAAAATGGGTGGACAAATGGAAGTCACACATTAATTCTCATTCCCAACCACAAGTCCTAACTCATTTCCATGTCTCAGGGTTTATTAGAGTAGAATTTTATGATGGAGATATAGCTTATGGTAGTATATTACAACTGAATTTTGGGAAAAAAAGCTGTATGATTGGGGCAATTTATACATATTTCAATTTTGCTAGGCTACAAGTTTATTTCATCATTTTGTTACAACTAATGTAGTTCAATGTGAAACATTAAAAAGGCAGCTGTTTCTTCTCATAGCATATTTAAAAGAGTGGAAATAACATCGATAATCATAGAATGTAAGATATTAACTATATGCCAAGCCAAATAGATCAGAATTAATTGTTTTACAGGCAAAACAAATCAAGAGAAAAGCACATGTCCTTCAAACAGATTTTGAAAAAAGGTATGTAAATATTGAAAAATCAGTGCCCCAAATTTTTCTTATTTTTATACAGATTGTGGCAATATACCCAAATTAATGTTATTTAGATATTAGTCTGTGTCATACATATTATTATGGCTCCCAATTCAGATATAACTGATACTTGTTATTTCTACAACTGTTTTTAAATCAATTAATACCTGTAAACCTCTGTCTCTATTTATAAATGGGGAAATAGTATAATAATTATTATTTATCTCCTAGACTACTACCCCTGTGATACTATAGGAATGTGGCTGACTAGCTTTACTTATCTTTTAATTTTACTAGTTCCTTTTAGAAACTTATAGGTCCTAATTCAGACTTTTATGAGGAAAGAGATTCCTGATTAAGTTTAGGTATATATAATTTTGTATTTTCTTTTATTTTTTTCATAGAAAAGTACCATATCTTTACCTAAAGGCAAATTTGTTACTATGAGAAACTAGTGGAAGCTAAGTAGTAGACTATCTTCAGCTGATAAAAGACAAAACACAAGAAGGCTGTTCAAGTGCCCTTTTGATTTGTCACTGATATTTAATAAAGTTCAATTGAACCATAACATTTATCTAGAAAATTGCACACATCATTATAAAGAGCACGATGACATTCCCAGAAGTGAAGGCAGCTGTGTAAATACCACCCAGGACAGTAGAAGCTGCCTCCTGCTATTCTCTGTCACCTCATTCTTTCCTTAGCTACATACTGTCTGCCTTCCAAAAACTGTATTTCTGCTATCTGTTTTTATAATTTCCTCTAAAAACAAAATCAAATTATGGACCTTTCAGTGTTTTAGATTTTTTTAATTTTTGGCTCAAAATATTTCTGAGATTCATCTCTATTGTATAGTATTTTATTTTATGAATACATGACAACTTATTTCTCTTTTGTTGTTGGGTGTTTGGGTAGTTTTCAGTGTGGAGCTGTGAGAAGTGATGCTGCCACGAACACACATGAACACATGTGTGGTGCAAATATATGTGCATTTCTATTCTGTCTATAACTAGTAGAACTCATAGGTCATAGGAAATGTATATATTTAATTGTAATAGCTTCTGTCATAAGTTTTTAAAGTGGTTTTATCTCATTTTGAAGTACAGTTCATCTTTTCCCCTGTTTTTAACCAGGTTAGCCATCTTTTATCCATTTATTTCAAACTATGTAGTGTCTTAGAGTAACTCTATTTTATAGTACAAAGATTCAGGCCCTGATTCTTAGACTTACAAAAAAATATTCTCATTTCCAAGGCAGTCAATGTGTTGTACAAACAGAATATATAAATCAGAAGCAAAGAACTTCTATGAAGCAACTAATTTCAAAAGGTCTCCAAAGGGTTCTCCCTGTAGTGTTTCTATTTTGCCAAAATAGATGTACTTGGAAGGCACAAAATCAAATTGTTTATTTCTTGTGCTGTTGAGTAAAATAAAATATTTGAGAAATGAACAATAACTTTAGTTAAAATTCAACTCTCAGATATTTCAAGTCTCTTTTGCCCTTTACAATCATGCATCTAAAAACCTGATTTTGCAACGAGGAAAGGACAGCCCATTCAGAAATTGTAACTTGATGATGCCCCTTTCCTTAGGTAGTGCTCTTAAATAGAAAGATGCTAAGTAGTTGGTAAAGTTACTCTTCTACTCATTAAAACACTTAAAGTGAAGCTAGAATAATAAGAAAGATTGAAATCACAACACCACATGTTACCTATGACCACATGCTTATTTTTATTTTAGAATAGAGATAATTTTTCTGTCTAAAGAAAAAAATAGTAACATAGTTGATATAATATGATGAATATTTGAAATGAATTAATTATAATGCCAAAGAATGTATGAAAATTTATGTGGTTTGTTTTAATCCCTTCAGAACTAGACCTTTTCGGTGCTTGTTACTTCCCTGTGCAATTTACCCAGTAAGTATTTCCAAAGATGCCACTTCAGAAAGGCTGCTCATGAAATAACAAGCAGCACCACCAAAGATGTTAAGGTTTACATTTCCCTCAGAAATCTTGTGATGAGGTGGAGAAGTGTGCCTTCACAGCAGAGCGCTGAGCAGAGCCAACCTTGGATCCACCGGTAAGGTTGGATACACCTCTATGAAAATTTAAAATTCACACTGCACCTGACTTCTAAACACAACTTTTTCAAATCATTAAATTAAAACTGACAGCCATATGCATCAGTCTATGGTAAATTGCCTGCAGAAAGCACCTCAAACACAAAAGTCATGGTGAAAAGGGACAACCTAGGTCTCACACTGAGTTATATCCCTGTGGGAAGAAACAGTAAATTGCACTTGACTTGATGAGGTTTACAAGAAAAAGTTATTTGACTTGAAGTAAGAGCTCACAAATAAAAAGAGAAGCATTCTGTCATATGTTTTACATAAAATATATTTATTTAGTCACAAATGGAAATACTTTTGATATAAAAAATAAAATATTGAAGGAAAAGAAACACCTCTGCTTCATTCATCAGCCCTTTCTTATAAAATCATTACTATAGAACCAGCATTTAAGACAACTAATGCAAGAACATAATAATCACAAGAGAATGAAAAGGATGTAGTTGGAAAGGAATGATGCTGTAATGTGAAATGAATACACTATACTTATATAAATCTACCCATGTTAATCTTAGTAAACATTAAACCCAGTTTGTACTCTAACCTGATTTCTCTCTCAAAGCTAGAGTTTACATGTTAAAAGTTTCCTTTTTAAGTATACTTTACTAGAATCAACAGGTTCAGTTCTGACCTCAGAGTCCCAATGACTCAAGGATGCTGACCATGATGATACATACCAGGACCAGCAAAGACACTGCCTGCATGCCCACAACCTTTCCCCCTCTTCTATTTGTTCTGCTTTCTCTCTCCTTCCCTTGTAAAACCTCTGCCTGGACTAAGATGTTAAGTTGTAATCACAATTTAGTATTTCCCAGATAGTATATATTCTGTAACAGATCAAATTATTTAGTCACCCTGTGCTACAGTTCTCCTTGCAGATGCAAGGTACATTGGTGCCGGCCATAAACCACAGGTGTTCAGGGAAGGGAAGAATGCTAATGCAAATAGAGAGATAACATGGGAGCAAAGGGAGTGAGCTTGGGAAGAAGCTACACTAACTCCCCTTTCAGTCCCTCACTCCCCTTATCCCAAGAGAAACAGCATATACACGATCCCCCTAGGAATTTCCCCCTTCCCAATTACCCACCAACTCCCTATAAGAATCACTGGCTTGATCAGAGGTGTTAAGATAGGCCTTGACACAAGAATCCCTTATTTTCTTCTGTTTCTGGCACCTGAAAATAAACTATTTCCCTTAGCACCTGTCTCTAGAGTATTGGCTTTCAAAGTGGCAGGCAGCCAGCCTGTGTTCAGTTACAATAATTTCCTAAAGTCTGAGCTGCACCTTCCCACCGTCTGAAATTTTGCATCCCGGTTGGTGAACACAAGCATTCCTCCCAAGGTATCCATTTATTATAAAAGTAAAAGTATAGGATACTGCAATGATTACTTTAGTATATACAAAAAGCAACTTTGTTACTTTAAATTCACACACACACACCTTCTAGAATATAATGAAGGAGAAGGATCCTGGAAGAATTAAGAAAAAGAGACAGGGGGAAGGGGTGTTGAAGAGATGTTTCTGTCTGCTGAGGAAGCAGGAAGGAGGGGGGAGTGAGAAGCTTCAGTGACTGATGAAAAAAGATTTGGAAAGAGATCTATCATAGTAAACTTCTATTTTGACATAAAATGCATTGCATCATTGGATTTCATGCTTGCAAATGTAGAGTGCAAATAGACCCTTTGTGATGGACATGATTAAATGATGCTTTAGAGCTTCAATTTAGCATGAACTACATAATAATAATAGTAATACCACCAAACATTTATTTATTATTCTAAGTGCTTTATGTGCATTTAGCCATATTTAATCCATTTTCAGGCATCTATTGCAAGTAGATAAATGTGAATGATCACTTAAAGGGATTTGAAATATGTTTAAAACATTTCAAGGAATTTAGATATCAATAGACCAGTAGCTATCTCTCCATATATTTAAGGTAGAAAATTATCATCATTTTATGTTCTTTCAAACATAGCCTTCCTACCTACTGTGAGGTAGGTTCTGTGAATACACCCATTATTTGAATGGGAAAATGTGGGACAGAAAGGCTAAGTAACTTGCTCAGTTTCTCAAAACTTGGAAATGCTAGACCCAAGATTCAGTTTAGGTAGACGTGTCTCTTATCACCTGGGACAACAGCCTGTCTGGTGTAAAGAAAGCAGCATATTTGCACTTACCTGACAGATGGAACACACATAGATGACCAATTGCAACTTGATCTAACAATGTCAGGGACAAAGCCTTTCTTCAATACAGAAACAGATACTCCACTTGGAGAAGACTAGTGTCCAAGGCCACAGAGCTAATCAGTACTAAGTCCAAGCCATAAATCAGGCAAGACCCATGCCCCCTAACACCAATGGAGGCTGCTTCTCAGTTTGCCTGGAAGTCATTCCAACCAATTTTAGTGACTTTTTCTTCTGAAAGGTGAGGAAAAGTAGCCCATTGCAGGTCATGAAACAACCTAACAAACAAGGAAAGAGGTCATAGCCAGGATTTGTTCTTTCCTACCTTAATACCAACTTTTGGATTTTTAAAATGTATATTCTGGTTTTTGAATGAAGTAGGCCTGTTTTTTTTTCCTTCTACATTTTGAACTCCCTTTGAAATTTTTTATGCTTGTCAACACAAATAAAACTGGAGTTTAGCAAAAACCTTTTCCATTGGCACTGTTCTTCCTGCCGTCATCAATCAAATGTGCATCCTGCATAGCTTGCACAGGTATCTAAATAGTTGAAAGAAGGTAACTAGAAAAGTAAATAGAATAAAGAGAGCTTTCTGTTGGGAAGGTTTCTAATACACCAGGCCAACTAAGCTCAGGGCAAGGAGATAATCTAAGGGTTAAAATAACCTACAACAGTTTATTCAAGATCATAGCTACTATGATGTTAAGGGAAAATCATACAATTATATTTTTGTCAATAGAGTATGTGATTTTTACTCTACAGTAATTAAAGTCATTAACAAATATTGATTTTACTTTTAAATATTTTATATTTACCAATTTATACTTAGTAATTCATAAGAAATGCATGATCTCTACCAGAATACACCTACTGAGAACCTACTAATCACAGCCCTGTATATTCCCCATTCCAACAATGCTTCCCTAGAATACATCTCACCATTTCTAAACTCATTCAGGGATCTCTTTCAGGATAAATGCTGTCTGCTTGACTTCAATATGTGGTAGGATAAGCAACTTGCACTTGAATTCACTGATGATTGTGAAAAATTTGCAAAACTAGATTTTGTTCTTAGCAGGGAAATAAGACAACCCAGAGAATTCTGACTGATTATAGCACAGACATCTTTAAGCTTTTTGTCCATATGATTTAACAAATTTCACAGCAAAAATTTTTCAAAACAAATTTTTTTTTACTTTGAAACAATTTAAAGCAGTATGATGTTTCAAGTTAGGTTTGTTTGATTTGTGTAATGGCTTTAGCCCTATTAGGGATTTAGCTTTGATTTTCTCTCCCTTCTAAACTTAATAATATAGCAAGTCTATTCTGTAATCTTATATTTACTATGCTGTTGAAAATCCTAACCTTTTTTGGCATCTGTTGCAAACAGATAACTGTGAATATTCACCTGAAAGGATTTGAAATATATTTAAAACATTTCAAGAAATTTAGACATCAATAGTCATCTCCAGTAGTCATCTCTTCAAATGGTTAAGGCAGAAAATTATCCTCATTGTCATTTCTTATATATTCAAACACAGCCTTCCTCAATAACTCATCTACACCCATGGCTTCAATTATTATCTCTATGCAGAAGGCTTACAAATTACTTCTCCAGATTTACCTGAAAGATCTAGATTTTTAGATCCAACAATTTAAATATCCTCTGGATGTCACAAAATGACACACACACCAGCCCACTGTGTCCATGATGTTATGGATGAGACATGAGATAATTTCACACAGACTACTGAGTTCTGTGGAGGAAAAGGGACAGCACAGCTACTCTCTCAAGGGGAGAGTGCCTCTAAGCAGCCTGGTCACCCTCTCAAAGGAGAGTACCCCAATCCTTTCCTTCGCAGGTTCGCAGGTTTTTTATTGGCTCTTAATTTGCACGGGAATACAGGTAAAGTTCATTAATCATTGTCAGGCAGTAAGGATCAAACAATAGATAGCATACAAAGAACTCTGAGGGCCTATTCTGAGTCAGGGTCTATCACCTAAAAAACTACAAAACTTAAGGGGCCAAACTCATTTCTTGCCTGGGCCTTTATCATTTAATTGAGAGCATTCTTAGAAAAGCAGGTTTCACAGGAGTTTATGTATTCTTTCTCAGCCCTGATCACCCAGGGAGCCCGCAGTTTTCCAGCACAGGGTTGCACCACCCCTTGTCATTGTTACAGGCTTGAGTCAGGCAGAGGAGACAAGGCAGCTGAGAGATTGGAGACTTCTAGCAGGCAGAATAAGGACTCAGACTTTGTCAAAGCTGAGGGGCGAGGATCGATCACCCCCTCTTTCCATAGCTCCCCAAGTCCTTCCCTGAGGGCCTTCCTATGTGATCATGCCTGTCTTAGATGGTTGCCTCCTTGGTGAATCTTACTCATCATTGGCTAACTGATCAAGCAATGGGGGCCAGGAAAGGAGCAGAAGCAGCGCTCCTGCCAGGGAGATAAGCTTTGTCTCCTTAGTGGCTTCTGGTCTGAAGGTCTATCACTCAGCCTTAGCCATGGGGGGGTTACAGCTCGTGAAACCAGGCAGGGTGGTTCCCAACAACAAAGGTACCTCTAACCCAACATGTCTAAAACCTAATCTATAATCTTCCCCCACTATACCTGCTGTCCGATGCTATTGTATGTCTTAATTAATAAAACTATTATAACAGGGTACAGCCAAGGGGTCCCCCAAATGGGGATTTGTAATGGGGTCCAGAACTCAGGGTGTTCAGGAAATATTAGGAAAAAATATATATATATGATGTCCTCACCCGCACAAGTCTGAACTGGGAGATGAGACACGTGGAGCAGGGCCATTAAGAATTGTTTTGAATAGCAACAGTTTTGCGGATAACCTCTAGAATGGTCATTTAACATACCTATAACCTTTCATTGGTTTCAAAGATATGTTAAATGGCTATGGCCATGCTTTGAGCCAGGGGGATGGGAGTGACTTCAACCCATGATGCAACTGGAGGCAACTCCTTCTGGTTACAATGCATGCGTGAGAGCTTGGAGATGATTGGCTCCATGCCATGGGGCCATGCCTGCCCAGACTTATTATGGCAGCCTAGTAAAGCTGGAAGAATACGAGAATGCTGGCAGGTGTAACTGATTATGGGAGGAGTCCGAAATGGTGATGCAGAGGAAGATTGACACTGGTATTTAAACCCAGACTCAATGGCCAGGCTGGGGTCTTTTGGAAACATGCGGCTTTGGTGAAAGTTAGGACTGTGCAGCTTTAGGGTGTGCCCTTTTTGCATGTGGCTTAGGAAGCAGGAGAGACTTTGCTGGGAGAAAAGGGGTGAAAGGACTCTTGCTGGTGGGCCATGAGAAGGTGACACATGGTTTTGGATTAACTGGAGATCGTGGTGGCAACACAGCTGATGGTGCTGGAACCAAAGGGGTGCCTGAACCAAAGACTTCTACTTCTTTCCCTGAGATATGGTACCCTGGATTGGGCAGAGGAAGAAGGAAGACCTGTATGCATTTGAGGGTATTCTAAAGGACTTTAGTATTTTAATGAAGACATTAAGTCATTACTCCAAGTCTGTATAACTCTTTGGATAAATAATTCCTTTCCTTTTCACCAATCTCTGGCATTGAGAGACATCTTACACTGGCAGCAGACAAGGTGAATCTAGTATAGGGTGGGGGTGACCCCAGGAGCAGAAATGGGGTTCCATTCAGTAATAGTATATCATTTGCACCCCACAGGTCTGTTCTGTAACACTATCATATATCAGTTTGTGCATGTCAGAAAACTAGTGTTAACACCTCCTTCTTCCTCACTCCCTGTATGTCATCCAACTTCAAAGTCTTTTGATTTTGCCTCATAAATATCTCTTGAATTTATTCCATTCTCCTTTAACCACAGCTCCCACACTAAACTAAGATACATCTTCAGGTATGATAATATAAGAACTAATCAACAAAACAAACAAATGAGCAAAATAGAACCACAGATATGGAAATAAAGAACAAACTCACAGTAACCAGAGGGTAGAAAGAACAGGGGAAATAAGGGGAAGGGTCATCAAAGAACAAGTATAAAGGACCCATGGACAAAGACAACAGTGTGGGGAGGATTGAATGTGGGAGGTGGGGATAGGTAAGGCAGGGATGAGTAATGGGGGGGGCGGGGGAATAGGGCAACTGTAATTGACCAACAATAAAAAAACAATTCAAAGGACAATAAAAAGAAGAGTTCAACCAACTGATCTACCTATTTCAACCTGCTCTTTCCCCCTACAGAAATATTTCTTAAAACTCTTTCATGGCTTTCATTTTTATAAGAATAAAAATGTTTTTTTTAATAGTCCACATTTCCTTCATGATCTTGCCTAAAAATGATTTTTATAGTCTCTCCTTTTACTCTGCTCTTATTTACCATCTCAAACACAAAATTCTTGCATTCTCTCAGCCTCTCAAAGTTGCCATACTCCTGGCCACAGAGATCTTTGCATAATTGTACTCTCAGTCTAGTAGTGTTTTTTTCTCCTCATTTTCCCTGGTGAATCCCTAGTCAGTTTTTAGATCTCAACCATGCAGTTTCCATCAGGAAGCCTTCCCTAAGTTCCTTGAGTGATTCTTTGATCCATATCTATCTGTCTTAACTAGGCTCTAATCTCCATGAATACATATACCATACTGAGCTTAAGCTTATTTCCACATCCTCAATTTCCTACCATAGACTTGACAGATATTCAATGTATTGTTAATCACTGAAATAATGTTGACTAGCAAGTACTTTTACACCAGTATTGCCTTTGCAAAGATGAAGTAAAACATTGAACTCTTACTACATTTTATAGTATAAAAGAAAAGATGGGTTTATAAACCTTAATAAAATTTATACATTAATATTGACTCAAATTCCATAAAGTCATCACATTTCTCTGGAGGAGAACAATGTCAAAGTATGGCACCAGCCAGCCTTTGTGAGATCTGTAATAATGTTTGTTTAATTGTATTTCTTAAAACCTTATAGGATTCTTAGGTACTAATGAACTTGGAGAACAAATTCTTTCCAGAGTGTCTGAAAAAGAATGAATGTCATTCCAAAGAGATGTTTTATAATGTCAAGTGTCAGAGCTCATATCTGAGTACTGTTTATTTACACAACTATCTTCAGGTATTAGGCAACCAAAATGAGGACAGAAATCTTCCCAACTTCTCTAAAACATGCAGAGAGGAACATGTAGCCAAAATAATGACAACAAAAATAGTAGAGGATGATTCCAAAGATCAGAAGTTGCTATTATTGATTTAGCTTTTGGTGTGAACTTACTGAGCCATGTGAAAACAAATCCATTGTTTTCACCTTGGCAATCTCACTCTCATGTAAGAGCAGAGATGGGGAGAAGAACACTATGTATATATAGATAGATATAGATATAGATATAGATAGATATAGATGATATAGATATAGATATATCTTTATCTAACTGCACAATCAAAAATGTGTTTAATATTCTCAACCTTTTTTATAAAAAGAGCTACTTTTTATTTCCCCCAAAGCCTTGAGGACTTACATAAATAAAGGAGCACTGATGATAAAAGGGAGCTACATTTGTGTGTATGAGTCTGCGTGTATCTATGTGTATAATTTTGCATGTGTTTATGTATATGTAAAATATCAGCTAAAGGAATGTGTATTGGAAATGTGCACGTGAGGGGATGTTTAAAATAGGACCTCAACAATCCTAGAATATGAGACAATTCAGAGTAGGAGCAATGAGAGATAGCTGACTTGGAGATCTGTGTCCTGCCTCCATATCCACCAAAGAATTTTTACATGCTGGTGCATCATGGGGACTCCAACTTTCCATAGAGTTCATATGAAATTAAAATGTGAGTTTTCTGGCTTTGTTGCATGAGAGAAAATAAGAATAATCTGTTAGAGAAATAAATTATTCATACATTTTAAGAGTTAATTAAGCACCTGAGTGGAGATCCTCATTTCAGAGAACAGTAAATTATTTTAACTGATGTTAAAGGGGAAAAATGACTAAATTTCAATAGCCCATTAAGTTCAAGAGAAAATTTTTCACCAGTCTGCAGTCCCACCAAGAGTGCACTAGGTATCCCTTTTCTCCACAACCTTTCCAACACTTTTTTTTTTTGCTTTGTTTATGATGGCCATTCTCAACGGTGTGAGGTGGTATCGGATTGTGGTTTTAATTTGCATCTCTCTGATAGCTAGCAATACTGAGCATCTTTTCACATGTCTCTGGACCCTCTGTCTGTCCTCCTTGGAGAAGTGTTTCAAGTCCTTTGCCCATTTTCTAATTGGGTTGCTTGTCTTGGAGTAGAGTCGTGTGAGTTCTTTGTATATTTTGGAGATCAAATCCCCTGTCTGAGGTATCACTGGCAAATGTGTTTTCCCATATAGTTGGTTTCTCTTTTCATCTTAAAGCTGTTTTCTTTAGCCATGCAGAAGCTTTTTATTTTAATGACATTCCATTTGTGTATTCTTTCCTTTATGTCCCTTGCTCTAGGGGACATATCAGTGAAAATGTTGCTGCATAAAATATCTGAGATTGTCCTGCCTATGTTCTCCTCTAGGACTTTAACAGTGTCATGACTTATATTTAAATCTTTTATTCACCTTGAATTTATTTTTGTGTATGGTATAAGTTGGTACTCAAGTTTCATTTTTTTGCAAGTAGCTGTCCAGTTCTCCCAACACCATTTGTTGAGGCTATTTTTACTCCATTTTATGCTGCTGCCCCCTTTGTCGAATATTAATTGACCATAGTACAGACTTGTGTTTATTTCTGGGTTCTCTGTTCTGTTCCATTGGTCTGTGTTTCTTTTCTTATGCCAGTACCAGGCTGTTTTGATTACAGTGGTTTTATAATACAGTTTGATATCAGGTATTGTTTTAAAAATAATTTAGGTGTGATTTTTTTTTATTTTCTTAGTTCAGATCTCTCTCTCTCCTTAAACTAAGAACTATGTTGATCTATTTAAATCAAGTCTTTTCTTTCCTGCTATGTTGTATTATCTGGTAACCCTTTCAGAAAAGAAGTGCTGATTATAACAGCCCTTGTTAGGATCACTGATGTTGCCCCACTGTCTGCAGCTGGAAATCAAAATTTCCCAAATCTAATGTCAACCTGTCACCTCCCTTCTCCTTCACATAAGTCTCGTCAGCCTCTAACCGAACTTTTACTCATCTGTCTCTGAATCTCCCCCTTTTTTTCAACAGTGTCTATATTTTTAAATGTATTCTTATCAGTTTAAGTTCAATTCAAGTGCTATTTTCTCCACCTGAGGACTTATTAATTACTCATGTCACAGGTAGCTTCACTTCCATGTCTCTGGTTATATTTTGCTTGCTTGTTTGTTTTGTTGATCAGGTGCCATTTATATGTGAGATCATATGGTATTTGTCTTTCACCACCTGGCTTATTTTACTTAGCATAATGTTCTCCAGGTCCATCCAAGCTTCAGAAACAGTAGAAACTCCTTCTTTCTCTCTGCTGAGTAGTATTCTATTGTGTAAGTGTACCACAGTTTTCAGATCCACTCATTTACTGATGGGCACTTAGGCTGTTTCCAACACTTGGCTATTTTAAATTGTGCTGCTATGATCATTGGGGTGTATAGGTTCTTTTGAATTGGTGTTTGAGGATTCTTAGAGTATAATCCCAGCAGTGGAATTGCTGGATCAAAAGGCAGTTCCATTTTTAGTTTTTTGAGGAAATTCCATACTGTTGCCCACAGTGGTTGCACTAGTCTACTTTCCCTCCAATAGTGCACTAGGGTCCCCTTTTCTACACAACCTTGCCAGCACTTGCTGTTTGTTGATTTGTTTATGACAGCCACTATGACTGGTGTGAAGTAGTATCTCATTGTGGTTTTAACTTGCATCTCTCTGATAGCTAGTGATGCTGAACATTCTTTCATATGTCTCTGGGCCTTCTGTATGTCCTCCTTGGATAAGTGTCATAGAAGTAAAGAAGAAATGGCAATAACCAAAGGGGAGAGAGAGGAGGATAAGAGAGCAAAGAAGGGGAAGGGTCATCAAGGAACATGTATAAAGGACCCATGGACAAACACAACAGGAAGGAGGAGGATTGAATGTGTGAGGTGGAGGTGGATAGGACAAGGGAAAGTAATGGAGGTAAAATGGATATAACTGTAATTTCACAACAATTAAAAAAGGTAAAAATAAAGTTTGTACAATCTAAAAAAAGTAACTTTACTCCTCTGTGATCTTGTAGCATATTAAAAAATTAATGTGCATTTATTATGTTCCTATGAAGTGTAATAAGATTCTTGACCTTCTCTAAGATTAGATTCTGATAAGAGCTAAAAGATGAGAAATCAATTACCATAGTCTAATAGATAGGAATTATGATAATGGCATGCAAGGAATACCATGAGAGAATAAAGGATCTAAGTCAGGTTTAAAAATAAAGAAAGAATGTTAAAAGAATAAGATTTATCATCTAATTATCATGGGAAAGTTGTGCTTACATAGGTGCAAAAGAGCAAAAGCAATGTAAGACGTGAGAAGGGAAGAATATATGAAGCACAGAGGCATGGAAGCATATGACTCTTACAATATAGAAGTTGTTGGACAGAGGCATACATGCCTGTGGCACTTTGGAAACATAAAGTTAGGCAGGAACCAAATCACACAATCCTTTGTGCTCAATAAGAATGTTTGATTTTTATCCTAAAAGTTAAAAAGATACATTACATGATATAAATAAATAAATAAAGTTTCATGGAATTTTGTTTTAAAAACATTATTCTGGTAGTAATTTGAACAAAAGTTTGGAAGTTAGCTCAAGGTAAAGGGTGATGAGCTAGATCAGTGGTTTCCAACTCAGGGTAATGTGGTAATGTGCAGAGAAATTTTTGTTATATCTGGAGAAGGTGATGCTACAGGTATCTAGTGGGGAGAAAAGGGACGTTGCTAAATGCTCTACAGTGCACAGAACAGCCTCCATAACATTACCTTGCCCAATTTGTCAATGCTGCTGAGGTTGAAAAATGCTGAACCAGAACCTGGCTTCATTTTTAAGCAGAGAATAGTGGTGGTGACTTTGCCTGCTATGTTGAGCCTAGACCGAAGGGCTACATGAATGAAAGAGCTACTTAAGATGCCAGAAAGGAAAAATGATGGGAAATAATTAAAAGGGCATCAGAAAAGAAGAAATGAAAATTGAAGAATCAAGTTGAGAAAGACCATAAGAGAAGGAAAAGGAATGGATGCTATCAAATGCACTATTTAAAAGTGCCACTCTGGAAAAGGTGGTAAGAGCAGGATGATTACTTACTAAGTGATGTAATGTCTAATCACTGGGGTGTACACCTGAAACTAATATAATAATGTATGTCAACCATAATTGAAAATTAAAAAATGATAAAAATTAAAAACCAATAATAAATAAATACATAATAATACATAAATAAATGGTAATAAAGTGTTCCAGTAAAACAGGCTGGGATAAATTCATAATAGGTTCTTGTTGGCAGGAAAAGCTTGATGTCTGTTAACATTTGCCTTCAATTTTTTTCCTAAGCTAAAATGCAAAGTCAACTAAGAAATATCAGAGAAACATATGAAAAAAGGACAGAGGAGCACAATTTGAATTGTCACTACAGCAAGTGAGATAAAGAATTCAGCTCATTTTTGTTGTCACTGCTAAAACTGCTTCTCAGTGTTGAGTCATTTCTTAATTCGACAGTTGAACAACATTTGAGCCCATTGATAACCCCCTCTTCAATATTCCTCCTTCACTGGCTTCTCTCCTACCTAAATAGCCATTCCTTCTCAGACTCCTTTGCCATTTTCTTTTCTTTTGCCCATCCTCTTGTTTTGAATACACAGGGATCAGTCCTGAGACTCCTTCCTAAAAAGCCATCCAGCCTCATAGCCATAGCCAGTGACACCAAAATTGTATAGCCAGCTTAGGTCACTCTGTAGCACTCCAGACTCCTATGCTCTATCACCTACCCCCCACCCTCATGCTCACATCACTGCTTAGTAGACATCTGAAACTCATCATGTACAAATCTATAATCTGAATTACCCCTTCATCAGCCATTCTACCCACAGCCTCCCCCATTTCAGCTGATGAAACTTTCTTCTAGTTGCTCAGGTCAAAAATGTTAATAACATTCTTGACTTTCTTTCTCCTATATCCTCCAACCAAGTGGTTATTTTAAAAATAGATCCAACCTGACTGGCTGGCTGAGTGGATTGAGTGCTGGCCTGTGAACGAAAGGGTCACTGGTTAATTCCCAGTCAGGGTAAATGCTTGGGTTGCAGTTCAGGTCCCCAGCTGGGGGTGCATGAGAGGCAACCACACACTGATGTTTCTCTCTCTCTCTCCCTTCCCTTCTCTCTGAAAATAAAGAAATAAATAAAATTAAAAAAAAATAGATCCTGAATCTGCACCCACACAAAACCTATAGTGCTACCTCCCTGGTCAGAGGTACCACCCTCTCTGGCCTAGTTTTCACTAAGGGACTTCTTACTACTTCCTTTACTGCCTCTCCTTGCCTGTGTATTGTCAACATTGCTGTCAAAAGAAGGCAGAAAATGCAGAAGTCAGAATAATCATTTTAAAACCTGTAAGATGGTAAATAATGCTGCAATGAACATAGGTATAGCCAAGTGTCTATCAGTAGATCAGTGAATAAAACAACTATGGGATATTTATACAATGGAATACTACTTAGCAGTAAAAAAGAAGAAAATTTTACCCTTTGGAACAGTATGGATAGACATAAAGAACATTATGCTAAGTGACATAAGCCAGTCAGAGAAAGACAAATACCTTATGATTTCACTCATATGTGGAATCTAATGAACAAACTGAACTAACAAGAAATACAGAGACAGACTCAGAGAGTGGCCTGACAGCTAAGCGGGCACAGGTTGGGTAGAAAGTAGAGGGATTGAGCAAAAAGGGAAAAGGACTCATGGGTATGGACCACAGAGTGGTGATTGGAGGGGATGGGGAGTGTAACAGGACTAAATGGTAATGGAAAAAATAAAATAAAATAATAACTATGAGATCAACCCTACTTTCTCTTTCTTTAAAATCATGCAGTATTTGCTGAGAAAAAAAAAAGTAAATTGTTCACAACAGTGCACAACAGATTGGCTCCTCTAATCTGCAAGGTCTTGTGCCAATTGAACCTGCCTCATTGCTGTGGCCACATCAACATTCAAAGAGCTCCTCTCAAAAGGCAGTAACACTCCTAACTTAGGGTGTTCATGGTGGCTGTTCCTCCTCCCCAGCTTGCCACATGCCTTCCCAAAACATGTTACTTGCTAAATATTTTAGTTGAGTTTAAAACCAAGGGAATAACTACATGATTTCATATTTCCTTCATGCACCATAATTCCATGACATTGTCACAATGGACAATATTCATCAGGTCAGATGGCTCCTCCTCAGCTCATTTCCATAAAAATCCCCTAAATGTGCCATTATGCACAATTTATACATCAACTAAAATTCTGGAAATGAAAAACAGGTAAAAGCAGCATAATGTAGAAATTTCAGATCTCATACTGTGAAGAAAAGAGAGCAATTAAGTTGCTCCCAGTAGAGGGAGGAAATAGGCTGAAAGAAAAAGCAAACACTAAACCACCTGATTATGTAAAGCAATGGTGTAAAAAAAAAAAGTAAAAAAAAAAAAACTTGATAGGATTTGTGCCATGGGATTTCTGAGAAGCTAGCATAGAAAGAAGTCAGACAGGAAGGACCAAAATCAAAAAGGAAGAAACATTTCAATATGTCCCTATCTTGGCCATAACGTGTAGATTTGCTTGTTTGATTAGTCCAGCTGCGTGAAATGGGTTATAAGGAGATGAATGGCATCTTGGAAGGCTTCATGGCCATGTGTTATAGAATGATTCATCTTTCCCTTGGTGTGCAGAGCTTTCATATGAAATCAATTTTATATAAGCATCAAGAAGTTGAGACTTTTTCAACAGAGTGGACTCTAGCTAGCAGGTGTGTTAACCTGGACTCAGGAGAGATTATTAACAGGTAACAGTTGATGTAGAAAAGCTGTTACTATAGGCTAGTGTCAGAAGTGGGCTCCTATCCAAGAGAACTGAGTATTTCAAGGCTAGCTCTTAGTGTAACTAGTCAAATTAGTTGCAAGAAGTCTCTGAAGATGAGAAACAGTGAGGGAAGCACCAGAGGCCCACATTTTTTGTGCTCTGGCCTGTGCCTTATGCCTGAGCAATAGAACTATGTCCCTCCTTATTCAATGAAAGTGGTTTGGGAAACTGAGCTGGGACGAATCTGAGAATAAAGGTGATTGGCCTAAATTTGAGTAGCTGGGGAAACTGCCTCAGACTGGGCAATGGGCAAGAAAAATTTTAATTCACATACAAATTTGACCTTACTGCCATTTTTTTTGTGACTAGCAACAAATATGGCATTTGACTAGTATATCAGTAAGAAACTTTTCAGTAAAAAATGGAATGCAGCTATAATAAAAATTACTCAAAATCCAGTGAAGACCACTAGAGTCACAATATTTACTATGAATGTATTTATTCACAATCATGAAAAAACAACATGCCAAAATTATTATTATTATCATTATCATTATTGGCATACATGTATTCCTGCCTCCTCTTGCTCAAAATTGGTTTCAGAAATTCAAATTCACTTTCTAAGTGCATACATTATAAAAGTTAAATTCTAGCTTGCCCTACAAAATTCTTGCCAAGTCAAAATTCAGTAATTCTCTAAATGTTCTGGCCTGTAACATCCTCTCATGTGAACCCATAAATTCAATTTCTAGACATGGTTGATAGCCACTTGGAGATTTATACCCCAGAGAGAACTAGAAACAGCTTTGACCAAATCTTCCCATATACTTACAATGTTTTCTCAGTGCTCATATATAAAGCTATGCTTTTATTTTACATTTTATTTCTGGATTTAAGCCATAAATGATTTATGCCACAGATTACAGGAGGTCTGTCAACCATGAATAGATCATCTTACAACAATTGAAGAAGAACGCAGAGGTATATTTGTACTGAGGAAGCTTGTGGCTGTTTGAAATCCTGGACATATTAGCATTGCATTAAGAATAAATTGTTTCCATCCCACTGGAAGCATTAGTTTCCACTGGAAACTAATAATATATAAGCAGAAGATAATAGTTATAGAGAATAAATCATGACTGTCATATGAAATAGTTAATGAAAAAATTGCAAAAAGAATCAATTGCTCAGTCAGCAAATGTGACATATTTCCAAATTATAATCCATAGTCCTGTCCTTTGAAGCCATTAATCTCATATTTAGTAGAAAGTGTCAGGTTTCTACATACAAAAATATGAATATATATGTAAAGCTTTTTAAATGCAGAATGTAAGACCCTATTAGGTAGATTAAACACTATACTGTGAAAATACATACAATTTGGTCATTGAAACACTTATGATATAATTATTTGTAATACATGAATCTGTTAGGTGGTACCTTCCAATAGGCCAATTTAAATTCCTTATCTTATGTAAGACTGCTAAAGAGAGGTAAATTTCAATAAATTTGAATTTCTGAACCTTTAGAGACCCAATACTTCAAACATATGCTATCAATTTATGTATGTCTATTTCCCACATGTACTCTGTCACCCGAAATTGAGTCCAGGCAGTCATGTAGTATCTTCCAGGGCTCCACGGAGAAGGCAGAGCCTCAGTAAACAGCCCTGGAAAATGTGGGTAATTATATCCCCGCTCTAATCTCTGAAAACCAATATTAGTAAAGAAAAGTTACATGTGCAAATAAGCCAATGCTCATGGCTTGCTTTAAATCACTGCTGCTATGTACAAAATTCCTGTTTCATAGCATACAACCTGGAGGACACATGAATTGAGAAACATTAATCTGAAGCACCATGACATTATCTCAGGTAGAGAAACACACAGTAAAACATAAAACTTTAAGACCTGAAATCACACCTACTGCTAAAACAGTGATGTAAAGCTGGGAGGATGCTAATGCTGCTTCCACACCTGAGGACATCAGTTTTGAAGAAGCAGGACTTGGTTCCAGCTGAAGAGAGAAGTTGGCAAGAAGAGCTTTAAAAATAAACCATGAAGATATGAAAGCATTTTGGTCACTTGAGCTGCAGAGTTCTGAAGGGCACAGTAAAAGAGAGTTTAGATGGAAGATCAAAAGGGAAGGTCACTTGGCTATTGTAAATTGCACTGTTTTGAATTTGGGGTGCATATATTCTTTTGAATTGGTGTTTCAGGATTCTTAGGGTACATTCCCAGCAATGGTATTGCTGGGTCAAAAGGTAGTTCCATTTTTAGTTTTTTTGAGGAAATTCCATGCTGTATCCACAGTGGCTGCACCAGTCTGCATTCCTACCAACAGCATACTAGGACTCCCTTTTTTTCACAGCCTTGCCAGTACTTGTTGTTTGTTGATTTATTAATGATTGCAATACTGACCACTATGAAGAAATATATCATTGTGGTTTTAGTTTGCATCTCTCTAATGGCTTAGTGATGCTGAGCATTTTTTCATGCATCTCTCAGCCCTTTGTATGTCCCCCCTAGAAAAGTGTCAGTTCAGGTACTTTGCCCATTTTTTAATTGGATTGCTGGTGTTCCTGGAGTAGAGTCACATGAGTCCTTTATATATTTTGGAGATCAAACCCTTGTCTGAGGTATCATTTGCAAATACGTTTTCCCATAAGGTTGGTTCCCTGTCCATTTTGCTGATATTTTTTTCTTTAGCCATGCAGAAGCTTTTTAATTTGATGAAGTCCCATTTGATTATTCTTTTTTTTATGCCCCTTGCTCTAGGGGACATATCAGTGAAAATATTGCAGTGCAATTTACAATAGCCAGGGGCTGAAAAGAGCTTATGTGCCCATCAGTAAATGATGGTTCAAAAAACTGGTACATTTACACAATGGAATACTACACAGCAGAAAGAAAGAAGGAGCTACTACACTTCGTGACAGTAGGGATGGAGCTAGAGAGCATTATGCTAAGTGAAAGAAGCCAGGGGGCGAAAGACAAATATATGATCTTACGTGTAAGTGAAACCTAATCAACAAAATAAACAAGCAAGCAAAATATAACCAGAGACATTGAAATAAAAAACAAACTGACAGTAACCAGAGGGGACAGGGAAGGGGAGTAATGGAGGAAAGAAGGGGAAGGTTAGTCAAGGAACATGTATGAAGGACCCATGGACAAAGACAATGGGGATGGGAGGACTGAATGTAGGAGGTGGGGGTGGACAGGGCAGAGGAGAATAATGGGGGGAGTTGGGATGGGGATAACTGTAATTGAACAACAATTTAAAAAATATGTTAAATTTAAAAAAAGGAAGATCAGACACAGAGATCACTGTTTCCTTGGAGAAGGCTAAAAACATGGGAGAATGGCCTAACTGGAGTGTTTTACAATAAGGTCGCAGATGAGGTAGGCAATGTTGAGAGTAGAGAACAGATCTTAGTGGAAGCAATCAGACTTCAATTTTCATGTAACTGCTTTTGGTGGCCACTCCTCCATCTCTTTAGCTGGCCCCCTTGTCATCTTCCTTACTGGTAACATTTGAAGTTCTTTGAAATAATTCTTTATTTCCCTTTGCTTTATTTATCTCAATTTACTCCCTAAATTATTTCATTCTAGTGTCATGGCTTAAATAATATTTTTACTATCAAAATTCTTAAATTTAGCCTGGGCTGACGTAGCTCAGTGGATTAAGCAGCAGGCTGCAAACCAAAGTGTCGCAGGTTTGATTCCCAGTCAGGGTACATGCCTAGGTTGCAGGCCATGACCCCTAGCAACCGCACATTGATGTCTCTCTCTCTCTCTCTCTCTCTCTCTCTCTCTCTCTCTCTCTCTCTTCTCTCTCCCTTCCCTCTCTAAAAATAAACAAATAAAATCTTTTTTAAAAAATCCTAAATTTATATATCTAGTTTCTACAATTTCCCTGAACTCCTCTTCCACATGAACTGCCTGTGTATAACCTCAATGTTCAGTAAATATCTCACACTCAAATAGTCCAGTCCAAACACCTAATACCTTCTTCAATCCCTCAGTCAACCTGTCTTATTATTTATTTATTTATTTTTAGTTTTTTAAAAATCGTTGTTCAAGTACAGTTGTCTTAATTTTCCCCTCACCACTACCCTCCACTCCAGCCATCCCCACTTCCCACCCTTGATCCTACTCCCCTTTGGTTTTGTCTATGTGTCCTTTATATGTGTTCCTGAAAACGCTTCCCCTTTTTCTCCCTATTATCCCCTCCCACCTACCCTCTTGTTACTGTAAGTTTGTTCTTTATTTCCATGTCTCTGGTTGTATTTTGGCTTGCTTGCTTGTTTTGTTGATTAGGTTCCACTTATAGGTGAGGTCATATGGTATTTGTCTTTCACCATCTGGCTTATTTCACTTAGCATAATGCTCTCCAGTTCCATCTATGCTGTCCCAAAGGATAGGAGTTCCTTCTTTCTTTCTGCTGCATAGTGTTCCATCATGTAAATGTACCATAGTTTTTTTTATCCATTCATTCACTGATGGGCACTTGGGTTGCAAACCTTCTTCCTCACCTCCTCATCTCAAATGATGAGAGCCCATCCTTCCAAACTCCTAAGAGCTGTCCTTAGCTCCTCCCTTTCTTACATCTGATATCCAGTCCATCAGTAAATATGGTGATTGCTCCCTTTCATATATAGTGATAATCTGACCTCTTCTCAAGACCTATGTCACTACTACAATCAACCAAACCACCATCATCTCTTACGTAGAAATGTAAGTCATATTCTTTCAATGTACCACTAGTCTGTTTCCCATACAGCAGTGAGTGATCCTTTACATATGTAAATCAAATCCTGTTACCCTTATGCTCAAAAATTCCCAATGCCTCCCATCTCACTTCCTTTTTAAAAATGTTTTATTGTTTATGCTATTAGAGTTGCCCCAATTGTCCTCCTTTGACCCCCTCCAACCAACCCACTCCCCAACTTCCATAGTCAATCTGCACACTATTGTCCATGTCCATAGGTCCATCATATATGGTCTTTGACCCTCTCACCTCTAATTAAAGTCAAGTCACCAACCCACACGCTTTTCTTTACTCCACCATCAAAGCATCTAGTAAGCTTTCTCTGGTGCCCTACATCTTCTTGGTAGGAGATACCAATACATTCTGCCCTCAAAACTTCAAGAAACACTGAAAGAAGCTTTAAAAATGATCTCTTATATTAGGATTATGAGGGATTTTCTGCTGTCCTTCACCACCAGTGATGAGGAGATCACGACACAATTCTTTGCAAAAAATCCTTCTTCTAATCCCCATCTCTCAAATATTTTACTACTAATGTGGATAAATGTTCTGTATGCCTACCTGAAAATGATTGCATTTGGCTGGCACTTCATTTGGAAGTATTTCTCAGCTACAGCTTCCATTTTAAAACTCATTACCCATGTGTGTTGTTTTTGTCTGTTTCTCTAATGAGGACATTGATACCATGATACCAGGACTAAGTTGTGTTCTCCAGAGAACCCCAGTGTTGTAGATCTCAGAAGAGTGCCTAGCATATGATGGCTATCAGTATTAGTTGAGTGAATAAGTGAGTGCTCTCTCCATTTCTTGGCAAGTCTTCTCAGGAACTAGACTGGAGATGAATGGAGCTGGTTTGCTGAGTTGTGGTAGTGAGGGCCTCTGAAACTCACCTCCTCCTCAGCCCCATCTCCCCACCATTCTCCAGGCTCTCATCTTGTCCCAGCAGACCTTCATAACTTCCTGTTCCTACATAACTTCCTGTTTGGCTTCCCAGAGTTCAGTCTTCCTTGTTCCCAGTCTTCCTCCATAGGCCTGAGATAAAATTCACAACAAATTTTCTCCCCTGTGTAACTTTAGCCCAAAGTTTCTTAAATTAACTGATTCTTAAGGCTCTGCAATATCATGAATTTAATAACACAACCCTTAACTACATTTTCAAAATTGTCTCAGTCTCTCCTCTCCTTCCATCATTCCTATTTACATTAACCCTAACAAACTTATCTCTATTGTGATTTTTTTCTCATGTAAGAGGTGCCCTGCCCAGTTCTCTGACTTAAAAATTTCTATACAACCTTTAAGACCGCATTAAAATATCATGGTTTCTATAGACTTTTCTTACCATCCCAGGCACAATTTGTGTTTTTATTTAATCACTGCTTATTTATTTGTACATGCATAAACACATTTATTGAGCACTAAGTGAATGTATGATATGATGCTTAGACTTGGTTATGAGGGATTTTCACAAGTGAAAGAGATATGCCTCTATTCTCTAGGAGTTCATAGTCTGAAACTGAAGAAAGAATAAAAACTTACAAAATATTATGAGCAGAGTATCAGTAGAGAAATGGAATTATTGAGCACCTATTCATTGATGAGGGGTGGAGATTAGGGAATATCTGTAGTCTACAATATTTGATTAGAGTTTTGAAAGACAAATGGGTATTTGCCTCTAGGTAAATAAGTATACATGGGGAAAAGTTCATTCCAGGTAGGGAAGACCTTCTGTTCATCAATTCAGGCTGTTTTCAAGTAACTGCAGGCTACAAGATAAAGCAGGAGCATTGGGAAGGAGTAAGAGTGAAGTATACAGTGTTCCAGACATACACTTAATCATTCTGGAAAGTTGACTCAAAAAGTAAATGCCTAGAAACAGTGTTTTATACACAAATCCATTAAGCATTTATCCAATCACATCATAGGTGTTTTTTTAGATGTTTTTCTTTGTTTTCCATGGCTGAAAGCCTTGGGAGTCATGAAGAAAAAATGACTGGTGTGACTTTTGACATGTAAGCTAAACTCCCAGAGATCTACTATTCTTACCTATCACAAGTGAAGACAATATTTTAGAGGTTTGATGAAGGTTAGCAAAATATTATTCATATGTAGAGAGACATATGTAACACATAGTACAGACTGACACTTAATAATTGTAAACATTTTGATGTCATATTTTTATTAGTTCCTCCCTCTTTCCTTACTTCAAACTTTATAATATTTTAAAGTACTCATCTGGTTCAAACTTTTTATATCAATATAAATATATAATATTTTTTGAAGTCCTCTAGGTAACTATTTAAACCACTTGGATGTGAAAGTTCAATTTAGACTCATAACTGAGGTATAATAGTGCATACCCTTTTTTAATAATAAAACGCTTGAAAGGATATAGATTCCACTTTGTGTAAATTTTATTTCTCTATGTTTCTAACTCTGGAAGGATATTATTAAGGCTTTCTCTAAAACACAGTTATGCAATTTTAAAAAGCAAATTTATAAAATCCTTCTGAGATGAATAACAGGATCACACAATTTAACTCAAAGAATCAAGTTGTATCTACTATATTCAATTCATGTAAAATATGACAGGTATAAAGTATAGCTCTGATTATGAAAGTACTGCTCAGCAACTCCTGATTAGAAATATAATTTCAAGTCAACTCTAAAAAGAAGTTTTGACTTTAATTTGGGCCATTGAGCAGATAAACTGTTATTTAAGTGTGAGGCTCTGTGAGAATCTTGGCTTTGACAGACACAAACTAGTCTTTCCAAGAATATATTGTCATGTATATTTTCCTCCAAAGAAAAAAGGATTGATAGCAATAAAATCCACTAAGATAAAAAAAAATTAAAATGTCTTTACAGCTCTTCATTTTAACTTTAAATTAACATTCTACCCCAGTATATTTCCAGATAAAATTAGTTTTAAAATATTAGCATTCCCTGGAGAGTATAGTACTATTCTCATTTGCCAGAATGAGATGAGGAATACAAAGAAATTATATAATTTGCCTCAAGTTATATAATTGTTTGTATTGGGTATTGTAAATCACCCCTTGGTAGTAAAATGCTGTCAGAGCTCTTTTAACTGTTTCATGACACTAAGGGTCTATTAGGCCATTATAAATTATGCATTAGATTCTCAGTGCCTAAAAAAAGTTAAAATGCCCCTAAAGCTTTATTTCAATACCAAAGATTGACAAAGAAAACATTTAGAGTTATTAAACCATAGAGCTTAATAATGTGAACTCCTGATCTGATCATATTTCTTTGAAGAATAAATATTAAGATAAATAAAGCAACATTATGGAGTCATTTCATTAACTGTGACCTTTCATCACTAATTTTTTAACCTATGTGAACATTACAACTACATGGAGAACTGTTTTTTAATATATATGGATTTGAGGCACCCAATGTGGGAAATTGGCTTGCATTGGGCTGGGTATGACACAATCATTGATATTTTTAACAAATTCTGTAGATGATTATTTTATTCTTTTTTAAATTAGAGTTGATACTCAATTTTATATTAGTTTCAGGTGTGCAGAAGCATGGTTAGACATTTATATAATTTATGAAGTGACTACCCTGATCATTTATTACCCACCTATCACTATCTATACTTATTATAATATCCCTATAGGGGATATTGACCATATTCCTTATGCGGTACTTTATATCTCAGTGACAGTTTTAAAGTAACAATTTGTGCTTCTTAATCCCTTCACTTTTCCACCCAGCCCCCCATAATCCCCCTCATCTGGCAACTATCACTTTGTTTTCTGTGTCTATGAGTCGGTTTCTGTTTTGTTTGTCTATTTGGTTATTTAGATTTTACATATAAGTGAGATTATACAGAATTTGTCTTTCCCTATCTCACATGTATCACTTAAAATCATACCCTCTAGGTCCATCTGTGTTAGAATTGCTAAGATTTGATTCTTTTTATGGGCAGGTAATATTCCATTCAATATATATACCACTACTTTTTTATCCAGTGGTCTATTGAGGGACACTTTGGTTGCTTCCATATCTTGGCTACTTGAAGCAATACTACAATAAATATTGGGATACGTATATTTTTTCAAATTAGTGTTCGAACTTCTTCAGATAAATACCTAGAAAAGGAATTGCTGGATTATAAAGGAGTTCTATTTTTAATTTTTTGAAGAATTTCCATACTATTTTTCATAGTAGCTACACCAATTTCCAATCTCATTAATAGTGCAGGAGGGTTGCTTTTCCTTCTTCTTGTGTGATGCCTATGGCTATTACTTGTAGTACCAAGTTGAATAGGAGTGGTGGAAATAGACATCTTGTCATGTTTCTAATCTTAAGGGAAACATTTGAAGTTTTGGCCCAGTGAGTGTGATGTACACTGTGGGTTTGTCATATATAAACTTTTGTTAATGTTGGGGTATGTTCCCTTCATTCCCATCTTGCTGAGTTTAATAATAAATGAGTACTGGATTTTATCAAATGCTTTTTCTGCATCTCATCATATGATCATGTGGTTTTATCTTTCATTTAGTTTATTTGGCACATCAAGTTTATTGATTTGAAGATATTGTACCAACCTGGCATCCCTGGAATAAATGCCACTTGATCATAATGTGTGATTTTCTTAATGTATTGCTGGATCCAGCCTGAGAATATTTTGTGAAAAATTTTAGCATCCATGTTCATGAGGGATATGAACATGGATGCTAAATCCATGTTCTTTGTAATATATGTTCTTTGTAGTGTCTTTATTTTCTTTGGGGATTAAGATAATGCTGACATCATAACATGAGCTTCAAACACTTCCCTTCTCTTGAATGTTTTTGGAATATGTTGAGAAAGATAAGTGTTATTTCTTCTTTGAATGTTTGGTAGCATTCACTTGTGAAGCCATCTGATCCAGGTCTTTTGCTTGTTGGCAGGTTTTTTTTTTATTATTACTACTTCAATTCCACAAGATATAATCTGTCTATTCAGATACTCTGATTCTTCCTGATTCAGTTTTGGAAGATTGTATGACTCTAGGAAATTTATTCATTTTGTCTAGATTGTTCAATTTGTTAGCATATAGTAGTTTATAACAATTTCTTGCATTTGTTTGCATTTCTATGGATCAGTTGTTACTTCTCTTTCATTTTTATTCTATTTATTTGGGTTCTCTCTTTTTTTTTCTTGATAAGTCTGGTTAAAGCTTGTCAATCTTGTTTATCTTTTCATAGAACCAACTCTTGATTTCACTGACCTTCTGTATTGTTTTCTAGATTCTATCTCATTTATTTCTGCTCTGACCTTTATTATATCTTTTTTTCTACTCACTTTGGGCTTTGTGTGTTGTTGTAATTTTTCAAGTTCTTTTAAGTGTAAAGTTAGATTGTTTATTTGTACTTTTTCTTGTTTCTTGAGGTAGGCCTGTAATGCTATGAATTGCCCTCTTAAGACTAGTTTCACTCTGTCTCCTAGATGTTTGATTCTTGTGTCCTCATTGTCATTTGTTTCAAGGTATGACTTTTCCATTGATCTCATTGTAAACCCATTCATTGTTTAGTAACATGTTATTTAACCTTCAAGTCTTTGTGCCTTTTTTTCAGGTTTTTTTTGTAATTGATCTCTAGTTTCATAAGAGTATTATTAGAGGACATGATTTCAATCTTCTTAAATTTATTGAGACTTGTTTTATGTCCTAACATGTGGTCTATCCTTGAAAATATTCCATATGCACTTAAAATGAATGTATATTCTGCTGCCTTTGGGTCAAATGCTCTGAAGATATCGATGAAATTCATCTGTTCTAGTGTGTTATTTAAGGCTGTTGTTTCCTTGTTAATTTTCTGTTTGGAAGATTAAGCCATTGATATTGAAGGTGCATTAAAAATCTCTATGACTACATTATTGCCAGTCTCTCCATTTATATCCATCCACATTTGCTGTATATATTTATGCATTCCTATGTTGTGTGTATAAATGTTTGCAGTGATATATTCCTTTAAAATTAATCCCTTTAGCATATTTAATATTTTCCATTGTCTCTTGTTATAGCCTTTATTTTCAAGTGTATTTTGTCTGGTATAAATATTACTACCCCAGCTTTCTTCATTTACATTTGCATGAAATAGTTTTCCATCCCTATACTTTTATTCTCAGGTGGGTCTCTTGTAGGAGACTGTTCTGCATGGTGTGGGCCCAGCTCCCACTTGGAAATGCACAGGACCCATGCCCATGGATAGGTTCTCCCATAGGGAATCAGGCCTGCAATGTGCCTAGGCCGCTTTGAGTCTTGCCCTTGCTAAAAAACTCCCTCACCCTGAATTGAGGACATTTACTGCAAAGTAACTTCCTAAAATCCATGCTAAACCTTCCAAGGATCAGTGTAACCAGTTCAACCACTTTTGCCTTTTCATTTGCAAATGTCCTTCTTCTGTGATGTGATTAGTGGCATTGGCTCCTTTGTTTTCTGTGAAAGGTAACCACCTAAAGCCATCCTGTGCATAGTAAATGAGGACCATCATGTAATGTGCCGAGAAATCCAATAAAGGCTGGTCATGGCAAGGGCCTCGGCTTTTGCTCCCCTTGAGAGAAAAGCCATGCTGTCCCTTTTCCTCCACCGGACTTGGTAGTCTATGTGAATGTCTCATTTCATCCATAATGACATAGACACTGTGGGCCAGTGTCTGCATCATCTCTTGCTGAATATATCATCTCTATATATATATCTATATCTATATCTATCTATACATGTATGTTTTCTTATCCATCCTGCTGCCCTATGACTATTTTATCTGAGTATTTAAGACATTTACATTCAAAGTAATTATTAAATATTAGTATATATTTATTGTCATTTCATTATTGATAACTATGTTCCTCCCTTCCCTCTTCCTCCTCATCCACCTTGTTCAAAATGTTCCTTTAACATTTCTTGTAATACTAATTTGATGGTAATGAACTCCTTTAGCCTTTTCTTGTGTGGGAAGCTCTTTATTTCTCATTCAATTTTAAGTGGTAGTCTTGCTTGGTAAAGTAGTCTTGGTTGTATGTCCTTGCTTTTAATTAGCTTGAATATTTCATGCCAACCCCTTCTGGTCTGAAATGTATCTGTTGAGAAATCAGCTGACAGTCTTATGGGAACTCCCTTGTAGGTAACTGTCTTTCTCTTGCTGCTTTTAACCTTCTTTGTCTTTAAATTTTGCCATTTTAATTATGATGTGTCTTGGTGTGTGCCTCTTTGCATTCATCTTGTTTGGGACTTTTTGCACTGCCTGAGCTTGTGAGTCTTTTTATTTTACCAGGGTTCCTGCAGACATCTGTACTGCAGTGGGGTTTCAGGAAGCCATCTGGGTGATGCCAGCAGTGTAAGGCCCAAACAGGCCAAGATTTGGTCACATGAAGGTAGGGCTCTGCGCTGGTTGGGCACACAAGAGAATAATGGCCCCTGTTCTAGTGCCATACAACTCAATCTCTCCAAGATTCTACTGGGAGTCTGCGCTCAGTAGTGTGGTGCTGCCAGTAGTTGAATGGTTGGGGCTAGTGGATCTCTCATAAAGGGAAGTTGCCAGTCAGCCTTGGTGGAAGGTGGGAGAAGTGACCCTTGCCTCAGAGCCACACAACTCAGTCTGTTGTGGAGTCTGCCAAGACCTCAGCAAGGTGAGACCACCAAGAGTCAGAAGTCCGGAACCACCAGAAACCCAGAGGATGGGGCTAGTATATCTCCCAGTGGGAGATGTCTCTAGCAAGGTTCACAGGAAAGTCAAGAGAATGGCTCCTACCCCACCCAGGCACTGACACTTCTTGAGTCTGTCCAGACCTCTATACTTCAGTCCAGGCAGCTGACTCTTCAGAAGGGTATGATCTCCACAGAGAAGGGCAACAAAGAGCTCAAAGGGTGGGGATGTTGAAGTCCCCCAGGCTGATGCAGTAAAGAGGGGAGTGCTACACCAAAAAAAAAAATGCCATCTGTGGTGTGGGAGAGGGACTAAGCACATGGGTCCTGGTGACTGTCTTTTTAGTTGTATCCCCAGAGCCATAAACTTCTCTTTCCCCTCACATGACTCTAGTTTGCTCTGCCCTCCCTCCCTTTGGGCACAACTTGAGTAGTAGTGAACATGATTTTGTATGTTGACCCTTTAAGGGGGTGACTGTGTCTCCAGTAAACCCCTGTCCCTCTCTGTCAGGTAGAATCTTTGCTGATTTCCACAGCCATGGGTTATGTGGGCACCTCTTCCCAGATCTGGTGCTCTGGGCTGAGGATCCCAGCTTGGGATTGAGACCTCAACTCCTTGGGGGAAACTTTGCAGCTGAGATATCCCTCCAGCACCTCAGCTGCCACCCAGGAAGCAGTGTTAGCCCTTTGCACATCTCTACCCTTCCTACCAGTCTCAATGTACCTTCTTTTGTAAATCCTTTATTATAAGATTCTTCAGTGAGTTTTAAGTTGGTTATTCAGGGTGATTTTTCTATATTTTGGTTGTAATTCAAGTTTGGTCCTGCGGGGAGTGTAATATCCACCTACTTCTCCACCATATTGGATCTCAAGCCATTTATATTTAAAATGACTATTGACAGATATGTAATTATTGTCATTTTATTATTTATATTTGTGCTATTTTTTCCTTCTTAAAAAAGTCACTTGAACATTTTGTATAGTACTGCTTTCATGGTGATGAACTTTTTAAGCTTTTTTTTTTGTCTGGATGTTCTTTATATTTCCTTCAATTTTAAAGAATAGACTTATTAGATGAAAGTCTTGATTTTAGGTCCTTGCTTTTCATCACTTTGACTGTTTAATGCATTGGCCTACTTCTTCTGGCCTGCAAGGTTTCTGTTGGGAAATCAGCTGACATTCCTGTATGTTCTCCCTTGTTGGTAACTAACTGTTTTTCTCTTGATGTTTTTAAGATACTCTCCTTGTCTTAAACTTTGCCATTTTAATTGTAACATGTCTTGGTGTGGGCCTCTTTGGGTTCATAATGTTTTAGGACTCTGCTGTTCCTGGTCTTGCATATCTTTTTCCTTCTCCAGGTTAAGGAAGTTTCCATCATTATTTCTTCAAATAATTTCTCAGTCTTCTGCTCTCTCCTCTTTCTCATAATCCTATGATGCAATGCTTGTATGCTTGATGTCCCAGAGGTCCCTTAAGCTATCCTTACTTTTTATTTTTTTTTTGCTCTTCTGACTGAATTTTTAATACTATCTTGCTTTACAAATTACTGATTCAGTCTTCTGTTTCACCTAATCTGCTATTTATTTTTTCCAGTGTAGTCTTTTTTCAGTTATATTCCTTACTTTTGACTTGTTCTGTCTTATTTCAATGTCCTTCTTTATTCTTACTCTTTTTTGAAATCTTCACTGATTTCATATATTCGTCCTCTAAGTTCATTGACCTTCCTTAACCAGTGTTTTGAACTCTATATCTGGTGGGTTGCTAACCTCCGTTTCATTTTGTTTTTTTTGAGTTTTCTCTTTTTTTGCATTTGGGACATATTTCTTTGTCTGTTCATTTTTACTGCCTATCCATATGTTCTCATGTTTTAGATGATTCCCATTAGAACTCTAGTGGAGATCTGTTCCTATACAGGAATAAAATATGATCCTATGCTATAATTGAATTTTGCTAAAATATATTAAAGATCTTTCTGAAGCAAATATTAATTATATAGCATATGAAGTGTTTTTATTATACTCAAACAAATTTAAAACCACCAATTCAAATCATTTTATATATTATATATAATGTAATATATGAGAGTTCTGTCCAGAAAATTCCCAGCTATTATAAATATAACAAAAATGGTTTGTGCAGTATTGATGTAACCTGGCAGCCAAGAAGAGTGGATTGGAATGTACATGCATGAACAATGACAACTTCACTGACTAGCCATTGGGGGTGGTAGACACCATTGAGTGAGCATGTGTACTGTGTGGCTGTCACATTCAAAATGATTGAGCAAGTAGAGCAATGAGTCTGCATCAAAATTTGCATTAAGCTTGAACATTCTGCAATGGAAACTCTTTGGATGATTCAGGCCATAGCTATAGACAACTGGTGATTGGCAGCTTCATCATGTATGACAATGCACCCACTCATGCATTACATCTCATGCAGAGTTTTTTTCTGTGAAGCATCAAATCACCCAGGTGACTCAGCTTCCTCCAGCCCAGATTTGGTGCCCTTTGATTTCTGGCTTTTCCCAAAACTAAAATTACCTTTGAAAAGGAAAATATTTCAGACCATCAACCAGATTCAGGAAAATATGATAGGACAGCTGATGGCAATTGGGAGAACTGTGTGAGGTCCCATGGTTCCTACTTTGAAGGAGACTGAGATATCACTGTTCTGTGTACAATGTTTCTTGTCTCTTGTATCATCTTCAGTAAAGATCTTTATTGTTCATGGTACATGGATGGACACTTTCTGCACAGACCTCGTATATATTTATATAATATTGTTCTACATGCTGAAACAGTTTATTAATAAAACCCTTTCATTCATTTATTAAAGTATAATTGACCTACAATATCCTATTAGTTCCAAGTGACAGTATAGTGATTTGACATTTAGAGACATCACAAAGTAATCACCACAATAATCTATTTTAAATAGACTTGACTATGTTTTGCTCATGGTTTCTAAGACTTGGCTGAGCTTCTTTGCCAGAGCAGATTTGCTATTTCTAAAATGCTAGTGCATTTAGAAATAGCAAAACAACTTTCATCACACTTGTTTTGTATTGCACATCAAAGATGAGTAGCAATATTATTTTAAGTGTAATTATTCTTTGTACTCTTTTATCCGGGGACAACTTTGTATGTCTTTGCTCTATTTCTCAACTTGTGACAAGCTTTCAATTAGCTTCAGAGAAAAATAGATTAATTGCAGTCTACTACCTTTTAACCATTGTTTCCAGTTTGTGAAGATCAGCATCCAATCAATAATATATTATTGACAATATTTTTTGAGTCTTTGTAAATTAACAGCTAAAACCAAAATAGTTTTTTTTCCTCCACTATACACCCTTATAGTGGAATGTAAAAACATTCAATTTGGGTTTCAGTTAATGTTGACTTTAAGAGATTGCTTCTGTTTAATGTAGTTATTGCATTCATTTATCTTCATATAATGGCAAGGCTATATATCCAACAAACCTCTCTAAGCTACAGAGATGTTTTTAGCAGAGCTCTCTTTTAACTCCACAAGTATATATTGTTTTATTTTTATCATAGGTTTTTAAAATATTAATCCATTTAAAAAACAAATAAGGAATAATGACCAACACATACTAAATGAATAAGAACTTTTATGTGGTTATAGTAACCCAATAGATGGGCTCCTACTCTTAAATTTTAATTAGCATATGATTTTTTATGGAGGTCCAGCTGGGCATATATCACTTATGTTTATGTTAAAGATCATCAGAATCCTTATTCTCAAAGAGTTCACAGTATTTGTACAAATCAAGACATATTTTGTGAAACAATCACAGTATAAGGCAGCATATAATACGTTCTAAACTGTGGATATAACTGAATGTTTTAAACTGTTAAAAGTAACAGAAATCACCATGGATTGAAACTGTTGGGAAACATGATAAAATAATGTTGATTTGTATCTTCAGAAACTCTTATAGAGATGAGATTAAGAGAAAGAGACCAGTGATAAGAAAACAGCATAAATAATAGCACAAAAAACACTAACCTCACTAGAGGGTTATATGCACCATGAAAGTAAAAGGAGATGGCTGACCATTTCCATTACATAATAACTTGAAAATGAGAGAGGAGTGAATCTGGTCTCATTCCTATACATGACACAGAGGCAATTGTATATTAATGAGATAGAGAGTGGCTGAAAATAAATCTGACAGAGATATAGAGAATAAACTATAGGAAGGATAATGGCAGGAAAACCTATTAAGTGGCCATTGCAGGTGTCACAGAAGAGAGGCACATAGGGAGGTAAAGGGAGTGGGGAGAAAGGAAAGAATTAAAGGCTACTATAAAAGATGAAATAGTTGTGAAGTAAAAGATGACTCCAGAATGTTAACATGAAAAAAATTAAATTCCCAATTGATAAAGGTATTATGATTTTATGAGTGATATACATTTTAAATATTCTTATATATGACAGAAGAATGTTGTGGAGCATCTACAATATGTATTCATTTCTGTTCTTCCTTGCTTTTCAAACTAATTATAAACTGTATTTTAAAAATAATATTTTGTTTTCATCAAGTTGAATATGCAGCCAACATGACCTAGCAGCACTGAAAAAGAATTTACTGGTAGTCTAAGATCCTGGTTTCCAAATTGGGCCTACCATTAACTTGCCTTGTGATTTTTGAGAAAATCAGTTAATTTGTCCAGTTCATAATTTTATCAACTAAAAAACAAAACAAGGCAAAACACAAATGGAAGGGTTAAACATGATGATATCCAAAGTCCTGTAATGATTAACATGCCACCCTTTTATGAAAATGAAAACTCACATTATCCCAAGAATATTTGAACAAACTGCATCCCCTACTAAATCCTTTATACATCAGCAGCCAAATGTTCCCAAGAAGACTTCCACATTCATATTTTAAGGTGGATGAATGTGACCTTGCTGCCTTTGTATAGCAAGTCCCTCAGGCCCAGAGGTGAGCCTGAGCAATGGTAGGGAATTTAAAATTGGTACAAGATTTAACTCTACATGCATAGAGTTTTTAAATCCCTCAAAGAAATCAGTAAACTTCCCAATCTTCCAGAGATGAAAATAGGTCTAGTAAAGGAAAAATCTCCAAAAATGTTTAAAGATAGCAATAGAGAAAAAGAAGGGTTAGCTTCGTGTTAGAATCCTGGCCAAGCTAAGGGCCTTGGATAGGATTTAAGCATGTAACCCAGAGGCACAAGGGCTTTGGCAGCAGGAATAGGATACATACACTCAATTGCCTACATAGTGCCACCTCTGGTGATCCCAATTGTCACCTGGCTTCCTCCTGACTGCCAACTTACAATGGAAATTATACCAAGTGTATATGACCTTGTTTTAAATATAATCATATTATTATATATTTTAAATACCCTCTTTACATGGCGTATAATTGTTTTAATCATCTGAAAAGCTGTTTTCTTAGAATTAAAAGAGATATCTGCAAAGTGCTAAGCATAAAACAAGTACTCCAAAGACATACTAATATGCATGAGCTATTACAAAGTTCTTGCTCAGAAGCATGTCATAGAACTTGGAAATAATTTTATGTTGAGTGGCTGACGTATTATGAACAATTGGATTGACAGACTGGCCTTCCTCTAAAAGGGAAATGCATTTAAACTGTTATAATATGAGCTTTAAAAAACACCATTAAATCTCTTTCTTTAGACTTTTTGGAAAAGCATTACAACTCTGAACATTTAGGCAAATTTAGGCAAACATTCCCACTTAATATAGAGTCTAGGATATCATATAAATGTTTAACACTGAATTTTCATTTTGGATGTGAAATTTTTCTAATGATGCCACCATTAAGTGAAAAAAAAACACTTATATAAAAATAGTTATCTTCAAATACTTCTTTACTAGTTGCTTAAAATTATCCTTTGAACATTTGGGATGCATTAGTGAAACTCTCACTTTTGCTTTGTGCTTAGTTACAGAACAGGAAATCATCAAATTCTATTATGTGGTCACTGATTCTCTCCTGAAATAGAAACGGCACAATTTCATAGGAAATTGCTCTTGGGAGTTTTCCAACATAAGACTGCAATCTTGGAACTCTCAGAACCTTTGAACAAGTTTAAGGTTAGGAATGCAAAAGTTCTAAACCAACCAGGGAAACACTGAAATCGTTCTATCACAACCCTGATTTATTGAATAAAGCTGTGTTGAATTGTTCTTGATAAGGTGCAATCCCAGAGGACTGAGAGCTGAAAAGAAGGAAGAAGAACAATTTTGAACTAAACACTGCTTTTGTTTTTAAAAATTGCTAGTTGAGCTTATATGCCACCTTCATACAAAAAAAAAAATGTTTTGAAAGTCTCCACACATAATCAGTTTCTCACAAGAGGAAAAGTCCAAAAAAAACCATGTGAAGTCCATTTGGTTTTTTATCTGACCTGTCCATGATTTTTTTTTTTACCCTCACCTAAGGACATGTTTTTCTTCCATTGATTTTAGTGAGAGAGGAAGGGAGACAGAGAAAGAGAAACATCAATGTAAGAAAAACGTTAATCAGGTTGCCTCCCAGAGGTACCGTGCAGCAACCCCGGTAATGCCCTCTGGGAATTGAACCTCAATCTTCTAGTTTACAGGATGATGTTTCAGCTGAGCCACTTGGTCAGGGCCAATCTGACCATGATTTTTTTAAGTGTTATGGCTTTTATAAAAATTATTGTGCCAAGTGGTGAATTTTATGGTATATGAATTATAGCTCAATAAAACTGTTAAGAAATCATATATTGCCTTCAGGAAAATTCTGACAATACAGAAAAGTGCCTTGGGAAAACAAAACAAAGCAAAGAACCTCTAATAATCCCACCCAATAATTACCATCTGTAACTCTTTGTGGTGCCCATTTTTCTGCATTTTCCCATAATTCCACACACCCAGAAACATGTATACAAATTAATATAACATTTCTTTTCACTAAACCATTTCAATAAATAGTTACAAAATATGGAGACTTTTAACAGAAGGAAAAATCTAGATGATGCTTTATGGATCAGACAGCTTCAAAATGACAGTGAAAGACAAATACCATATGATCTCACTGATAAGCAGAATCTGATCAACACAACAAACAAGCAAGCAAAATATAACCAGAGACACTGAAATAAAGGACAGACTGACCGTAACCAGAGGGTAGAGGGGAGGAGATAATGAGAGAAAGAAGGGAAAAGGTTGTTAAGGAACATGTATGTAAGGACCCATGGACAAAACCAAAGGGGAGGTAGGGTTGTGGGTGGGAGGTGGGGAGGAGTGCGGGGGAGAGGGGATGGGAGAAATGAAGACAACTGTACGTGAAAAACAATTAGAGAATGAAAAAGAAAAACAAAAACAAAATGAGATTCAACCAAGACCCAACCATGAAACCAATGATTTCTGGCTCAGAGAAAACTCTGACAGGTAATCTGTCCTCTTACAGCAAAGCATTGAGTGACTGCTAAAAAACCAGCAAGTGTCCATGTTGAGCATCACTTACACAGTGACAGGCAGAAAACAGAGCTTCAGAGAGTCACATTACCTGATAAACATGCATATTCCTGCTTGATTTTGAGCCTGCCCACAGATTTGCTCTAGAAACACAAATGCTGGTTATATAGCATCGTGGTAAGTAAGAAATAGGAAAACCTAAAACTTTGTTATGTGTAGAATGAGTTGCTAATTTAAGTTCTGGAGTGGGGTGGAGTGGGTAACAGGGGAATAATAAGATCCAAATATATCTCCATCTGAAACTTTATTCTACACATAATTTTTCCTTTCACCAAAATAAAAATGTCATTGAAATACAAATTTTGCCTTCATATTACTATAATCTATCCTCAGAATCTTTCCAAAGTGCATGTACTGGACACAAGAGTCTTCACCTAGATAGGCAAGGCCTCGTGGACAAACTCTTGGCCTGCTGGCTGGATGCAGGGCTGGCCAGACCAGGACTGTGAGTTAACAGTGACACCTGCAGGAGGCAAGAGGTATGACAATATATCAGAATAGCTGTTCTGCCTACGAGGGGCCTATCAGTACCACCCAGTAACTAATCTTAAGGAATTTAAATTTTTATGGGGTCAGTGTACATGTTAATATTCAATTTGTTAAACCAATAGTGTCTAAAGTTTTATTTGACACATATGTTAAGGTTATAGCTAGATCTAGAAGGTATGTGAGGAAAAATATCCCAGCAGGTTAAGAAAAATTTTCATTCCTGGGGTAAACAATGATATCTATTTTCATGCCTCTCCATCCAACCTCCTCCTGCCTCTTCTATTTCTGTCACTAAGTTGTTACTCTTCCTGTCACTCAAGTTCTGCATTTCCAGGTGCACAGCATATCCTTCTGATTACATTCTTTACCAGTATATGATTGAATGTTAGCAGTGCTTACCATTTAACTGCCATTTAAAGGTGATGCTCATTACCAGAGGAGGGAGGTAGAGAGGGAGATTAAAGAACATTGGTAAAAAGTACAAACTCCTAATTATATGATAGATAAGAACTGGGACTGTTATGCACAACATGATGACTATAGTTATTGCTTCATGGGATATATAGGAAAATTAAAAGAGCAGATCCTACAACCTCTCATCACAAAGAGAATTTTGTTTTCTTGTATCTCTATATAATATGATGGATGTTAGTTAAACCGATTGTGGTAATTAATTTATAATATATGAAAATCAAGGCATTGTGCTGTGTCCTTTAAACTTATACAATGATGTATGCCAATCATTTCTAATAAAACTAGGGGGTAGAATTGATGCAGCTGATAATATTACTATAAAACTTCACCAGTCACATTGACTGCAACTATCTATGTGTGCTAATGACTTTCCTATTTATTCTTCTAGTTCAGACCTGCATTCCCAACTGCCTGCTAGACATCTCCACCTGGCTGTCCTGTAGGTACCTCTAACACAGCATTGCATTGGTGTTCCCTCCAGCTGTTTCTTCTGGGCTCCTCATTCAGACAACAGCATCAATATTCAATCAGATGACTCAGCACCTCTTATCCTCCTATTCACTTGTGTTGGTTGCTGTATTTTTACATTTACCTTTGCCCATTCCCCAGTATAGTGTCTTCATTCTTATTTTTTTAAAAAAAACTTATTTCTTTACCTTTTTCTCAGTTTGGATGCACGCAACCCATTTATTAAGTAGTTGTCAGGAAGACTTTCTAAAGTATGAATCTGATTAAATCACTCCTCATCACCTTCTTACCAACAAGATACCATAGCATGTGGTATAAAGCCTGCCATAATCTGGAACTTACATGAGTTTTTTTTACCCCCACACCCTATTGCTGTCTGCTATGAGGAAATTATGTATGTTTCCTAACCTGCCAAGTCTTCGTGCTTGAGTGCCTTTACTCACAAGTCCCTTCATATTTCTATCTGCTGTCCTTATCTGCTGTCCAACCTTGAATTCCAATCTGTACTTATTGAATATTCACTCTCTTTCAAGACTCTAACCTAAACAATATATAAGAACTTCTGTGGCATTTACTGTCTGCCAGGCCCTGATTTAGCCACTTTATATGAATCACCCTATTTAATCTTTGCAGCTCTTTGAGGTTATTATTACTATTATCTTCAGAAGATATTATAGTCCAGTGCTTACGACGGCCTAAGTGGCCACTACTCTTCTGCATGTATATACTTAAAATAAGCTTCAAGCAACAGTGGTAGTAGTAAACACAAATCCCTCATTATCCTTAAAACCTAGTAGAAGAGAGATTCATTGAGGTGTAGGACAAAACTGCAGAGTACACACACAGTAGAAACCTACAGGGGAGAGACAGAGGTCACTTCTACTTGACTTCTCTGCATTCCTTTCCTGACTAGTGAGGCGGTAATGAAAACAAAATGCAGAAAAGGAAGTATGTATAGAAGTTAGGAGCAGAAATCTGGACCCAGACTCCTGACTTGAATCCTCAGTTCCTTCATTCACTGGCTGTTTGATCTTGGCCAAGTAGCTTAATTTATCTGCATCCAAGTTTTTTTATGTGTCTGATCTGGTGGTTGTGTATGATTTTCAAAAGGGAGAGGTCAGATCATTGCAATATTACAACCAGAAGATGATTAAAATACTAATAAAAAAGGTCATTTGACTCATCCTCAAGTTATTCAGGCAATTATTCTGGGACCAAAAATTATAGATTCTCCCATGCTCCTTGAAATTGTAAAAATGACTTAGGAAGGCAGAAAATAAGTTTTCCTAGCTTGTGTCAAAAAGATGTATATAATTTTTCTGCAGAATATAATAAAAAATGAAGGCAAAAAAAGGATGTCACCATAGTACTATTTCAGGTGGCAAAATTTGAAAATATAAAATGTCCAACAATAAAATAAATGTTTAAAGTTAATTGTAATACATTCACATAATTAATAATATACAGCCATTAAATTGCATTATCAAAGAATGTTTAATGTTTTAGTACTGTAGTAGGCAGAACAATGGCTGCCCCAAGGTACCTAATCCCTAGAACGTGTGAAGATGTTATATTACATGGCAGGAGAGACCCCACAGATGTGATTAGAGTTGAGAATTTTGGAATGGGGGTTACCTGGGTGGGACAAATCTGGTCACAGGAGTTCTTAAAAACTGAAAAGGAAGGTGCAAGAGTCCATTAAAGAGATATAAAATAAGAAACAGCAGAGAATCATGAAAGAGACTACACCATTGCTGTTCTTGAAGGTGGAGGAACTGAGCCATGAACCAAGAACTGCAGGTAATTTGTACAAGCTAGGACCATACTTCAGTTCACAGTTCTACAACCTCATGAAACTGAATTCTGCCAACAACCTCAATGAGCAGGAAATGATCCCCCATAAAACATCTAGAAAGGAAACACTGCCAATGCACTGATATTAGCCAGTTGAGACCATACCAAATTCTGACCTACAGAACTATTAAAAAATTAATTTGTATGGTTTAAGCTATTAAATTCATGGTAATGTTATGGAAGCATTAGGAAGCCAATACATTTAATAAACACTATAAGTGTACACTTAAAATAAAAAGAATTCCAACATCGAAGTGAATGTACACTTTCATGTCACTCATCCCAGTTGTACATACACATAAGCACAAGTGTGACTGAAAAAAATTTTTCAGAGTTGGAGATCATAGGTGTTCTTTTCTTCTTTGTATGACACCAATCATCATGGTCTTATTCTTTTTCTTAATCACTGTCTCTCTTGACTCTGTGCCCTCATGTTTGTACCTAGATTAACATATAGTGACACTGATGATGAGTTGCAAAATCAAATCTTAACTTTCCATCTATATCTTACTTGACTTCTTAACAGCCTTGAACTGGCTTATGACTCCTTAAAACCTAAAAATATTTGATGGGGTTCTAGAATATCTTTTCTTGGTTCTCATAATTCACTAGCCATTTCTAAGCCTCTGTGTGGGGGCGATTTTTTGGAGAGGGGAGAGTGTTGCTGCCTGGCCTCTGGAGGCTTCACTAGCACTTGCCCAGTTTCTAGTCACTTCACTCACTTCCTATATGTGACTGACACCACTCTAGTTGCTGCCCTGGTGATGATACCCAGAGTGGGTGGGTTTGTGTATGTTCTAGGACCACACAAGCCCTTCAAACAGACTCTCTTTAATCTTAATGCCCCTAGTCAGTTTCTACTTTGGAGCCTTTGCACTTACCATCTGCTTGAAATGCTTTGTTCCAAGATGGTCTCCTCCTTCTGTTAGGGTCTCTGTTCAAACACCACTCACTGGGAGGCTGCCCATCCACCCTATGTAACACTACCCCTCACCCTCTCACTCTCACAATTACACTACAACCATCCCTGTGATATTCCATACATTGACTTTTTTTTTCATTTTCTTTAGTTATTAGAATATAAATATCATGAAACAAGTTTTTTTCTATTTTCTTCCCTAATTTATTTCCATTGCCTATAAAACACTTAGCACAAAGTACATGCTCAGTAAATATTTTGAATGTGTGAATGAATGAATTAATGAATGAATGGATTGTAGTTGGGTGAAAACCCAAATCTGAAGGCTAGGGTCTATGGCTTTTAACACATTGAATCAGTCCTTTAGTCTTTAAATACACACCAAAAAGAAGTGGGCAGTTAAATCTGCTCAGCTCAAAGGCAGCACTATCTCCCCAAAGTGCCTGCTAAGAAGGAGTTTGGCCAGAGTGCATGTAGGGCTACCAACTTGCTTAGTCAAGGAACTGAATCTACTGAAGGGGGTTCTCACTATCATTGCCCATCAGGAAGTTGTATCCATGTAGGCCACATATAGTCATATGTGTTCCCTATTTGTTAACTCGCTTGTGTTGTTTTGTCCTGTTATTTCTGTCCAGTGTAGACTGAAGGAATACAGATCACCTTCTTGGACCATTAGATGCTGGGGTCACATCTGGAGCAGCTGTGGAAAATAGCATGACACCGATATCTTAGACCCCTGGCTGGTGGCAGGAACTTGATAAGACTCAGTCCCATCACTGGGGGCAAGGTAGGTACACCCAATAGCAAGTAAGGTATGAAAACAGGGCTCTTTCAGGTGAACAGAAAAGTAAAGAATGAGACACTATAAGATCAGTTTTCTGTTACTTAAGTCAAAACACTCATCTAACTTATACAGATGATGGGCAAGAAGAAATGTCATCAGCTAGAAAAGATGGGTATGAGATTCCAGGAATAGCAAAGAGCATCTGAAAAAACTTAGAAGTGAGAGATGAATGCATTCAGAGTGGATAGTGATTGTCATCACATATCCGAGTGAATGGCATAATCATATAAAGTGATTAGTGTTTTATAGGTACTGGAAATAAATTAGTGAATAAAACAGAAAAAATTGTTTCAGGATATTTACATTCTAATGAATAAAGAAAATGAAAAAACAAGCCAATGTATAGAATATCAGGGAGATGGTTGTAGTACAATTGTGAAAGGGTGAGAGGACAAGGGGTGATATTACATCAGGTGGAGGGGCAGCCTCCCAGTGAGGGGTCTTTGAAAAGAGACCCTAACAGAAGGAGGAGACCATCTTGGAACAGACCATTCCAGGCAGATGATAATGCAAAGGCTCCAAAGCAGGAAATGACTAGGCAAGTTAAGATTAAGAAACAGTAGGAATCTAGTAATGGTGAACAATTTCTTACCACCATTCATTTAGTGGAAAATGTCCCAATAAGCAAGAACATACCCTGAATGCCACTTAATATATACCTGTTCTTGACTAAATTTTGCTACCACAACCTTCAGTCTTTGCAGTAGACTTTTGTGCACATCAAGGTGCTATAATTTTTGAGGCAAGCATACTCATACAATCTGTCTATAGTGCAGAATGTAGATAAGTCAGAGTGGTTTTAACCTATTTTGAGGGTAGGCATACTTCTTTTAAACATCCTTGACCATAGTAGCCCCACTAGAAACAATGGCTTCATAAATATCTTTGATTATTAACACTTAAGAGTTAATGAGAATTTTAAAAGTAGAGATTGCATTTCAAATTGGCTTCTGAGTAGGGAGAAGCTACACTCAACTGCTCCCAGTGCCAAACGAAATTTATAGCTAAGTTATAGGGCAATCAACCTGAACAACCAATTGAAATCTAGTTGAACTAAAATATGATTACCAAGGATTTATAGAAGAAGCCACATAGAAGCTGGTAGGAAGGATGGAGATATAGAAAGGGCTGGCAGCTGAAAAGCTAGTCAGCCTGGGATGTGCACTCTCTGGTCTTCCAACTACTAATGATTCTTACCCTTAACTGCACATTTGAATTTCCTGGGGAAATTTAAAAGAAACCACCAATGCCAGCATCCTCCTCCTGAGAGTATGATATTTTTGTGAGGGAGGGCAGACAGTGCCACTTGTACAAGCTTGCTGGGTCATTCTAACATGCTGGCAAGCTGAGTACTCTCTGGTTTGGGAACACTACTGAGGAAATTGTAACCTGCCTTCTTAAAACCTAAGTTAGAGAAGGAAATTCAATCAAAAACTCAAAACAAATGCATTAGCATTAGTTGTTTACAGAATGGCTTAAAAACATATACCCATAAATCCTATTCTCCACTCTAGACATTGTAACAGCAGTGGTGGGGCTTGAAATCTGACCTGATTTCCTTTTTTCCTCTGATCCCAGTGTCTTGACCATTGGCTGGCAGCTGACCGTGGAACACTGCAGATGGCTCATCAAAACACAAGAAAAACATATACAGAGACAACCAGGTCTTGTGGGGAAATAGGAATGAAATGGCCACTCTCTCTAGTGGGGAGCGCCATGGTCACCCTCCCTAGGGGAGAGCACCACTAAGGAAGAGCTCCCCTAAGGGAGAGCACCCCACTCTCCTGCCTGAGCAGGCTTTTATTGGGTTTGTTTGCATTGGAATTCAGGTAAAGCTCATTAATTATTGCCGGGAAGTAAGGATCAAACAATGGATAACAAGGAAGTCTGAGGGCCTATTTTGAGTCAGGGTCAAAGAGCTGTAAAAAACTTTGAGGAACAAACTTACTTCTTCCCTGGACCCTTATCATTCAACTGAGAGCACTCTAAACAAAGCAGGTTTCACAGGATTTTACATATACTTTCTTAGGCCTGATCACCCGGGGAACCCACCCTTTCCAGCACAGGGCTGCACCATCCTCTGTCATTGTTTCAGGCTTAGGTGGAGCAAGGGAAGTAAGGCAGCCAAGAGATTAGGAGATTTTCTCGCAGACAATGAGGACTCAGGCTATGTTAAAGCCAAGGGGTGAGGGTCCATCACCCCCTTTTGCTGTAGCCCCCAAAGTCCTTCCTTGGGGGCCTCCCACATGATCGTGCCTATCTTAAATCATTCCCCCCTGGGGGAATCTTACCCGTCATTGGCTAACCAACCAAGCATTGGGGGCCAGTTGTGGATGAAGTAGCAGAAGCAGCACTCCTGCCACGGAGATAAGCTTTTGTCTCCTTGGTGGCTTATAGTGCCAAGGTCGTTCTCTCAGCCTTAGCCTTGGCGGGGGTTACAGCTTCTGATACCAGACAGGGCGGTTCCCAACATCCCAGCCAGTCAGAAGCACCTATGTGCAATACAGAGCCACAGAAAGATGAGATTTACTCAATCCCACCCCCCACTGATCTATTTCTCAGTGTGAGTGTCTGGGCTTCTCCCTAGGAATCTTGGAGAATTTCAAAGGATATCATAGAACTTCTCTATTTTTAACATTTAGTTTCTGTTGAAGGACAAACTTGAACATTTTCAAAGTCTGGATTATTCTTTATGCCTTATTGATTTTATTTAGAATTGTACAGTAGAGGAAAAAGCCCGAAAGGCCTTCTTTTCATGAAGTATCCAAAAAGAGGGTTTTCCAGAGTGACTTTCATAGTGGGGTATGTCAGTGAGGAATAAGGATGACATTGTGGGATGAATTTAAAAAAACACAACACTCTCAGCCTGATGGGCAGTCCATCCTCTCCCCAGGAACTGCTCAAGGGATGGTCTTGAGTGTTGACAAAGAGAATGCTGTATTACCATTTTCTCAAATGTATCTCAAACTTTGTCATAAGGCAAGTTTGAAAGAAAAAAATAGATAATGCAAGAACAAAACTATTTTGAGAGCCTTGGTCAGGTGTCTCATTTGGTTGCAGCATTGTCCATGCATCAAAAGGTTGCAGGTTCGATTCCCTGTCAGGGCACATACCTAGGTTGCTGGTTGGATCCCAGGCCAGAGAGCATATGGGAGGCAACTGAGGGATATTTCTCTCTATTTCTCTCTCTGTCCTCTCTCTCTCCTTCTTCTCTCTTTAAATGAATTTAAATAAAACATATTTTCTGGTTAGGAAAAAATTCTATTCCTAGAAAGGTGATTAAAAATGGAATTTTAATGATGCTCATGGAATAGGATTAAATTGCTCTTCCCTATAACTGTATAGCCAGTTCTCAACTCTTAGGTCCCAGGAAACTTTCCCTGGTTGCTCTAACCAAGATACATGTGATGTTATTACCAGTCAAAGATGTGTTTTGGTTTTATCCAAACTTTTGAAGTGACTGAACTTTTGCTTGGATATAACTCTACCACAAATAACCCATTTCATTATATCTAGTCTGAACATATTTATAGCATATTTCATAATAAAAATCCCAATAAATTTATCTATAAATTAAATGTAAGTCCAATCAGACTGTCATAGAGCTTTTATTTGGTGGTTGTGTTGATTGCAGCAGGAAGCAATTAAGGGGCAATTAGAAATGAACAAGATAATTCTAAAATTTATATGGGAATGCAAAGAAATTTTTAAAATAAAAATTGGAAACATTGTACTGTCAGACTTTAAGAATTACTCTAAGCCTGTATAAGAATTCATACATTTAGCGAACAAAAAAGTGAATGAGAGTAAATCCATGGAAAAATTTGGTAAGTAATGAAATATTTATTTATCTTTTAATTTTTTAATTATATAATCTTTATTATATTTTTTCATTACTAGTTTAGTCCCCTTGTACTCCCCTGCCCCCAGCTATCACCACCATGTTGCCCATGCCCATGAGTGATTTTTTTTTTTGCTCAATCCCTCCACCTTGTAACCTCCCCCCAACTACCTGTCATCTACTCTCCATCTATGAGTCTCTTTTGCTTAGTTCAGTTTGTTCGTTAGATTCCACATGTGAGTGAAATCATATGGTATTATCTTTGAATGGCTCATTTCACATATAATAGTGGTCTCCAGGTCCATTCATATTGTTGAAAAATATAAAATTTTCTATTTTTTTATGGCTGAGTAGAATTCCATTATGTAAATGATCCATAGTTGTTTTATTCACTCATCTATTGATGGACATTTGGGCTTCTTCCATATCTTGGAGATTGTAAATAATGCTACAATGAACATAAGGGTGCTTATGTTCTTTTAAATTAGGGTTTTGGGTTTCTTCATATATATTCCCAGAAGTGAGATTTCTCACTCAAAAGGCAGACTCACTTTTAATTTTTTGAGGTATCCCCATACTGTTTTGCACAGTAGCTGCACCAGCCTGCATTCCCACCAACAGTTAAAAGGGTTCCCATTTCCCCACATCCTTGCCAGCACTTGTTTGTTGATTTATTGATGATAGCCATTTTGACAGTTGTGAAATGGTATCTCATTGTGGTTTTTGTTTGCATTTCTATGATGGTTAGTGACACTGAGCATCTTTTCCATATATCTATTGACATCTGTATGTCCTCTTTGGAGAAGTGTCTATTCAGGTTCTTTGCCCATTTTTTAATTGGATTGTTTGGGGGTTTTTTGGTGTTGAGTTTTGTAAGAACTTGATAAATTTTATATATTAAACCCTTCTCAGATGAATCAGTGGATATGTTCTCCCATTTTGTGGGTTATATTTTTATTTTGTTAATGATTTCCTTTGCTGTGCAAAATTTCTTAGTTTCATGTAGTCCCGTTTGTTTGTTTGTTTGTTTGTTTTTGTTTCCCTTGCTTGAGGAAATATATCTGATAAAAAATTGCTATGAGCAATGAGATTTTGCTGCCCATGTTTTTTCTTCTAGGATTTTTGTGATTTGGACTCTAACATTTAAGCCTTTGATCCATTTTGAATGTATTTTTGTGTTTGGTGTAAGAAGGCGGTTTCATTACATTTTTCTACATGTATCTGTCCAATTTTCTCAACAGCATTTATTGAATAAACTATCTTTAGCCCATTGTATGTGCCTTCTTCCTCTGTAGAATATTAATTGACTATATAGGTGTGGGTTTATTTCTGGGCTCTATAATCTGTTCCATTGATCTATGTGTCTGTTTTTATGCCAGCACCAGGCTGTTTTGGTTACTATGGCCTTGTTGTATAATTTGATATTAGGTAGCATGATTCCACCAACTTTGTCTTCCTCAGGATCACTGTTGCTATGTGGGGCTTTTTGTGGTTCCATATAAATTTTTGAAATATTTGTTCTAGTTTTGTGAAATACATTATTGGAATCTTGATAGGAATTGCATTGAATCTATAGATTGTTTTGGGTAGTATGGACATTTTAATTATGTTAATTCATGTTCTCCATGAACATGGTATGTGCTTCCATTTATTTATATCTTCGTCAATTTCTTTCTTCAGTGTCTTATAATTTTCTGAGTACCTTGGTTAGGTTTATTCCTAAGTATTTTATTCTTTTTGAAGCAATTGTGAATGTGATTGTTTTCTTAATTTCACTTTCTGTTAGGTCATTATTAGTATTAAAAATGCAACTGATTTCTGGATATTAATTTTTTATCCTGCTACTTTGCTTTTTATTTATCAGTTCTAATAGTTTCTTGGTGGAATCTTTGTGCTTCTCTATGTACAGTGTCATGTTATCTGCCAAGTTAGTTTTACTTCTTCCTTTCCAATTTAGGTGACTTCTATTTCTTCTTCTTGTCTGATTGCTGTGGCTAGTACTTCCAAGACTATGTTGAATAAGAGAGGTGAAAACTGACATCCCTGTCCTGTTCCCAATCTCCAGGCCAACATTTGTAGTTTTTGACCATTGAGTATTATGCTGGCAAGGGGTTTGTCATATATGGCCTTTATTATGTTTAGTCATGTTACCTCTATTCCCACTTTGATAAGAGTTTTGATTATAAATGGGTGCTGGGTTTCATCAAAAGCTTTTTCTACATGTATGGATATAATCATGTCGTTTTTATCCTTTCTTTTGTTTATGTGGTGAATCCCTTTTATTGTTTTGGGAATGTTGTACCATCCTTGCATTCTTGGAATAAATCCCACTTGATCCTAGTGTATGCTCTTTTTGAATCATTGCTGTATTTGGTCTATTAATATCTTGTTGAGGATTTTAGCATCTATGGTCTTCAGTGGCATTGGCCTATTATTTTCTGTCTTTGTAGTGTTTTTATCTGGTTTTGGAATTAGTATAATTACGGCCTTGTAAAATTAGTTTGGGAGCCTTTATTCATCTTGAATTTTATGAAATAGTTTGAGAAGTAGAGGTGTTAATTCCTCTCAGAATGTTTGGTAAAAATCACCTGTGAAGTTATCTTGTCCAGGACTTTTGTCTGTTGGGAGTTTTTTGATTACTGCTCAGTTTTATTAGGTGTAATCTGTCTATTCAGATTCTCTGACTCTTCCTGATTTAGTTTTGGAAGATTGTATGTTTCTAAGAATGGATCCATTTTATCCAGGTCATCCAGTTTGTTGGCATATAATTGGTCATAATATTTTTTACAATCGTTTGTATTTCTTTTGTGTCAGTTGTTATTTCTCTGCTTTCATTTTTTATTTTATTTATTTGGGCCCTCTCTCTTTTTTGTTTTGATGAGTCTGGTTAAAGACTTGTCAATATTGTTTATCTTTTCAAAGAAACAACTCTTGGATTCACTGATCTTTTGTATCATTTTTTAAACTCTATTTCACTTATTTCTGCTCTGCTATTATTTCCTTCCTTCTACTTAAATTGGGCTTTGTTTGTTGTTCCTTTTCAAGTTCCCATAAATGTGAAGTTGATTGGGGTTTTTTTAAGGCTTTTCTTATTTTTTTGAGAAATACCTGTAACGCTATGAATTCCCCACTTAGGATTGCTTTCCCAGTGTCCCACAGATTTTAGATTGCTGTGTCATCATTTTAACTTGCTTCAAGTTATCTTCTGACTTCTTCCTTGATCTAGTTGTTAACAAATTCGTTGTTTAATAACATGTGATTTAGCTTTCATGTCTTTGCATGATTTTCAGTGTTCTTCTTTTGGATGATTTCTAATTTCATGGCATTGTGGTCATAGAAGATGCTTGATATGATTTCAATCTTCTTAAATTTTTTGAGATTTGTTTTGTGTTCTAGTATGTAGCCTATCTTAAAAAATATTCTATGTTCATTTGAAAAGTATGTATATCCTACTGCTTTGGGGTTAAAATGATATGATGATATCAATTAAATTCATTTGTCTTTTTAAAGCCAGCTTTACTGAGATATAATTTACATAAAATTCATCAATGTCAACTATACAAATTAGAAAATTAGTTGGGATAAGCATTTATAATTTAAGCAGTATCACAGGTATGACATAAGACATTTCCATGAATACCAAAAATTCCCTTATCGTTGCAGCCATTTCCGACCTCCACATCATCCTCTGGCCCCATGGAAAGTCTTATCTTCTCTCTGTCACTATAGTTGTGCATTTCCTAGAATGTTATATAAAAGTAATCAAACAGTATCAAGTCTCACTTGTCTAGCTCTTTTCACTTAGTGCAGTGGATTGAGCACGGGCTGGGAACCAAAGTGTCACAGGTTTGATTCCTAGTCAGGGTACATGCCTGGGTTGCAGGCCATGACCCCCAGCAACCACACATTGATGTTTCTCTCTCTCTTTCTCCCGCCCTTCCCTCTCTAAAATGAAATAAATAAAATCTTTAAAAATAAAAAAATAATTTAAAAATTTATATACTTTTTAAAAAATCTCCCATAGTGTTATGGGTATCATATGGCTATGAGTGGTTTGTTCCTGTTTATTTCTGATTGTCATCCTGTTGTATTGGTATACCATGATTTGTTTATCTCTTCACCAGTTGATGGATACTAGTGTTTTTTGTCCAAGGTGATTTTAATAAGATTCCATAATCATTCAAATAGAACTCTTCCTGTGGAAATATGTTTTATTATTATTTCAGGGTAAATACTTAAAAGTGAAATTGCTGTTAAAATTGCTCTTAAAAACTCTTAATGTTTAACCTTTTTAAAAAACTGCCATATCTTTTTTCAAAGCAGTTGTGTGGTTTCACATTCCCAGCAGCAATGTGTGAGAGTTCCAGTTGCTCCACATTTTCCCCCAAACTTCATATTTTCAGTCTCTTCCATTTTAGCCATTCTACAAGACATGTAGTTGGTATCCTATAGTGATTTTAATGTGCATTTCCCCAATGACTTATAATGATGTGCTTATTGTCTTTCATTCTTGCTTTGTTCCCAGTGTCAAGAGTAAAGTAGTCAGTAAAGTAGTGCCAGTGCAAAGAGAAGCAAGGGCCTTTCCTAGATGTGAAAGGCTTTTTACCAGGTGGAGAAAATTCTTATTTGTTCTTAATTTTATGAGGTTTTTAATTATGAATGTATTACATGTTGCCAAATAACTTTTTGCATATATTGAGGTAATCATGTTTTTTCTTCTTTAATCTACTAATATGGTAAAATATATTTTTGGTTTTCAAATATTAAACCAACTGATGTGCCTAAAATTAAACCTAGTCATGTATAATTTATTTATTATCTCTTCTATGTAACTGCTGGATTGATTTGTTAATATTTGCTAAGGAATTTTATATACATGTTAATGAGGGATATAGACCTATTATTTTATTTTCTTGTAATACTTTTCTTATTCTGTTGTCATAAAATGATTGCAACTCATAAAATGAGTTAAGAAGTGTTCTTTTTTTTCTGAAAGAATAGGTATAGAATTGAATTCATTTCTTCATTAAATGTAAGAATTCACCAATGAAGATGTCTGAATATAAAATTATTTTAAATTGAAAATATTTAATTATAAATATAATTATGTATACATATATTGTTATAAAGATTAATTCTTTGGTCTTGAGTAAACTTTATAAGTTGTATATTTCAAAAATATTTTATTTCACTTGTCAAATTTATTGGCAGACATTTGTTCATGATACTTTCTTATTATCTATTATTGTTTGTATACTATTTGTTTCACATCAACACCCCCATTTTTGATATTGGGAAATTGTGTCTTCCTTTTTCCTGATGCTTTGGCTTCAATGCCAATATTATTGGTATTTTCAAGGACTGTTTTTTTTTGTATTGACTTCTCTCTGTTGTGGTTATGTTTTTAATTTCTTTGTTTTTTAACTCATCTTTGTTATTTTTTATTTATGCTTACTTTGAGGGTATTTGCTGTTTTTGCCTCTGTTCATAAGGTAGAAACTTGTATCATTGTTTTGAGATTCTTATTCATTTCAAATATAAGTGTTTAATTTTATAAATTTAAATCTAGCCATGACTTTAATTACATCATCAAATTTTCAATATAATTTCATTTGATTCTATTCAAAATAGTTTATAGCTTTTTTATGATTTCTTCTTTGAATTACTTAATAATTCTAAATATTTGAAACTTACAGATCTTTTTACTATTTTCTAGTTTAATTCTGTTTTCAGTCGAAAACATATTTGTATGACTTTAATCCTCTTAAATTTATTGAGATGTATTTTTAGCCCAGACTATGATTTATCTTGGTAAATATTCTTTATGCACTAAAAATGTTTATTATTTTGGGTTAAGATAGAGTGTTCTATTGATATCAATTATGTCTATTTGGTTGATAATATTAGCCTGGTCTTTATACTTACTGATTTTTATGTTTGTCTGTTCTATCAATTCAATGGAGTAGTGTTAAATTTCTTTCTTTCTTTTTTTAGTTCTTTCAAGTTTGGGTTTCTCAATTTTATAACTCTGGCGTGATGTACTTGCCTGGTAATTTTTGATTAAATGATGAGAATTGTGAATGTTGGGTTATTGGGTGCTAGATTTTGTTGTATTCTTTTGAAGAATATTGGATTTTATCCTAGCATACAATCATATTAGTTGGGGCTCAGGCTTGCTTTAAACTTTATTAGAGCAATTTTAATAATAGAACTCATATATTCCTATCTATTAAGGTGACACCTTTTGGAGGACTTTATCCAATACTGTGTAGCATGAGGTTCTTCCATAATGACTGTTAGTGACACAAACTATTCTCTGCCCTGTGTGGAAATTTCTGGTAATTTTGGGCCTAAACTCTTCCAGTTTTTCTTTTCTTCATACAGGTAGTTTCCTTTCATACATGTGCAGATCAACATTCAGCCAAAGACTTTAGGTTTCCAGAACTCTCTGTGTTCAGCATCCTGCTCTTTGGTACCCCATGCCAATAATTTAAACATGCTAGGCTTCTCAAATTCCAATTTCTATCTCCTCAACTCACCAAGCCTTCTGGTCTCTGGCTGTGTAACTCTTCCTCCTCACATTTCAAACTATAAATGGCCACAAAACAGTAAACTATAACAATCAAAGAGATCACTTCATATGTTACTTCTGTCATGTATCACAGACTTTTGTTGTCTACATGCATAAAAACTGTTGTTTCTTATATTTTACCTAGTTTTCTGGATTTTAACATCAAAATGTAAATTTTCTCTCTCCTCCTCCATCATTGTCAAAATCAGGAATTTGTCTCTGTTTATAAATCATTGAAACTCTCCCAGATGTATAATATCAAAGATGTTTTTTCTACTGAGGATAAGTTACTAGTCATTGTGATGAAAGAATTATTTTAAATAAATTGTTTGAGAAAGAGTCATTACCACCATAATGGTTTAAATTTTGGATTCTAATTTATCTTGAGAAAGAAAAAAGAAAAAGCATCTCTGACATTGACATTGAGAAGTGGGCTGGCACTTATGAATAGGCCATGTTGTTCTTCTACACAATATATTCTCACAGAATTCAAGCTAAAGCAAGGTTAGTCTGAAACCCTAATAAAATGGGATAAAATAAGGCTGCTTTACAATTTTAAGGACAAAGAAAATGAGATTACTGTGCCACCCACAAAATACCAAACATCCTATTATCTTGGTCAGATTGAGTGAATGTCAGATCCTTACTAATTACAAGTTTATACGGATTCTATACTCTCTCTAAAGATAAAATTTATTAATATGCACAATCATAAATTTTGCTCATTTTGTGGCATTATCAAATTTAAAGAAAACTTCAGCTTTCTTACCTCTCTCCGAATCACTCACACTAAGGCTAAGTTCTATAGTATGGTCTAACACCTTCTTACTGACACTCCTTTTTACTGATCTTACTGATCCTCCATGTTTTACATTCTCCTTCAATGCAAAAGTGAAAAACTCAACTTGTTTAAATACAGGTATGTCCTGGTGGTCTTTGGGCGAATGGTATTGACAATCTTTGACAACCTGGATAAATTTAAAATGGCTCTAATGCAGAACTTTCAGGCAATGAATGAACAAAGAAGTTTTACTCATATATTCTTTTATTCCAGTCATATTTTTTGCATTTTCAAGTATATATGAATGTAAAAATCTGCTAGTTATTCCATTTCTTATAGCTTTGGATTGTTTAAAAATAACCTTTAATTAGTCTTCTGGGGAAAATGAGAAATTGTAATAAAACTTTTGAACCATTAACTTTATAATTTTAGATATTTACATTTTTAAAAATATTATATATTTTAGCACTTACAACCAGTAATGGTTTACATTAAGGAATAAAATTAGAATATGCTTTAAAATAGACTAGACAGATCAAGACTAGACAGTGAAAGATAATTTTGAATTTAAAATTCATCACTCGATATTAGCTAATTCTTCAAAGAAGCTGTGCAGAAAGCAATTAGTGAAATAATAATTATAAAATAGTAACAGGTACAATAACAAAGATAATAGGAATTATTATTTCAAAACCTACTCTTCCCAAGTGTTTCACATATGTTGTCCTATATCTCACAGTCAGCTTGGAAATTGCTTTTGTTATTACCTTTTAAAAATAGTAAAGGAAATTAAGGTTTACAATTGTAAAGTGACATGTTCAAGATCAGGTAGCTAATAAGTGCAACACATTTTCATTTAAATCAAACTTAGTTCAGTCTAACATCTAAGACCTTATGTTCTCAGAATCACTGCCTCCTTTTCCCCATAATTACAGTAGATGATGGAATAACAGGTATATTTAAGAGCTGGAGCAATATATAACAGCTTAACAAGGTATGAAAGTCTGCTATTACCTAATAAATATACTCTGGATGAAATATACCATTTATAAATATGTAAGCATCTAAAGAAAAGAAAAAATAAGAAATATAAATTAATAAATACATTGAAAAGAAAATGTAGGCTAAACACTAATGACTAATTAAAATGGATAATATCACTCTAGTTCAATGGTCACATAAGAAACATGACTAGAAAATATGTTTTTTACAAAGGAGTTATTTGGTGCCTATTAAAGGGGCAAGACAAAAAATTCATTGGCCCAGTGATTGACTAATAATACAAGAAATATTAAACTGGGCTTTCCAAGAACACAGCAGTGCCTCTTTTTTTGAAAGGTGTAAGCATTAGAATTTTTTGTATCATTTGTAGAACATAAATGTGCTGTGGAGATATCATCCTCCTTAACCAGGGATATTTTATGTGAAACAGAAAATTATACCTAGAAACATGGTCTTTACACTGGTTAAATTCATTATATCCTTATACGTTTGTTTTAATATACACTATCCTAATGTATGATCATTCCATCTTCCTACATAAAGTTCAATTGTTATAATTTTTATGAAGATAATTACTCTTCCCTACTCCATCTACTGCCTTGAACACAACCCATAGAACATGTTATTCAACAGAAATAACTACATCTCATTAATGCTTCAAATAACATTTATGTTTTAGTGTATGATTTAATGTTTGATCACAAATTTTTCTTTATGTAGCCAACACATAGAAAACAGTGTAAGGCAGCATAAAGAGAACCTTTATCTTTAAGTAGAATGTGGTTTGTCACAATTTTATATAGTAAGTCATTCATCCTGCATAACTAAAACTTTCTACCGTTAAATTAATACTCCCTATTTTCCCGTACCTCAGTCCCTAGCAACCACTATTCTACCCTATGCTTCTTAGAATTTGTCTGTTTTAGATTCCTCTTAGAAACAGTACCATGTAGGATTTTTCCTTCTATGTCTGGCATATTACACTTAGCATATGGCTGCCAAATTCATCCATAAATACACGAATGGCAAGACATTTTAAAAGCCAAAAGAACATTCCATTGTATGGATGTACCACATTTTCTTTATCCATTTATCTGATGTTGGACATCTAGATTGCTTCCACATTTTAGCTATTATGAGGAGTGCTGTAGTGAACATGGAAATGCAGATACCTTTTTGATATACCAAGAAGCGGAATTGGTTGAATATATGAAAGTTTATTTTAAATCTTTTTTAAATACTTTATTTATTCTATTTTTAGACAGAAGGGAAGGGAAGGAGAAAGAGAGGGAGAGAAACATCAATATGCAGTTGCCACTCATTTGCCCCCTGCTGGGGACCTGGCCCACAACCCAGGCATGTGTCCTGACTGGAAATTGAACTGGTGGTCAATCCACTGAACCACAACAGCCAGGACTGTTTTAAATCTTTTGAGGAAACCATCCATACCCTTTTCTGTAGTGGCTGCACTAATATACAATCTCACTAAAGGTGTACAAATTCCCTTTCCTCCTTGTCCTCATCAACATCTTTTATTTTTTTGCTGGTGGGCAGAGTGATAATAAACATTCTAACGGGACTTCTAATTATGTGTTGATTTGCATTTCCCTGATGATTACTGATGTTGAGCACATTTTCACACATCTGTAGGCCATTTATAAGTCTTTTTGGAGCACTATCTGTTCCAGTCCTTTGCCTATTTTTTAAATCATTTTATTTGCTTTTTAATTTGTAAAGTTTCCCTATATTTTGAATTTATCAACTATATGTTTGCAAATATTTCCTCCCATTACATAGGTTGTCTTTCATTTTGTTGATGATTTTCTTTGCTAGTTCAGTGTAGATTTTTAGTTCAATGTAACTCTAATTGTTTATTTTTTGCTTTTGTTGCTTATTTCATATCCTAGAATTATGCCAACATCAATAACAAGAAGATTTTCTCTAAGTTTTCTTTTAGTAGTTTTATGGTGTCGAGACTTAATACTATATTGTATACTTCAAGTTTTTTCTAAGTGGGTAGATCTTATGTTAATTGTTTTTACATTACTTTGTCATCATAAGAAATTAAAGAAGGTGGAAGGAAACTTTATGAAGTGAAGGATATGTTTACAGAAGAGATTGTGGTGATGGATTTCTAAGTGTATACCTATTTGCAAACTCATCAAGGTATATACATTATATATGAAGTTTTTGTATGTCAAACATACCTTAATAAAGTGGTTTTTAAATAAGTTAGTTTATCAAATTTTTAATTACTCTATTTTGCCATGTATAATGCACACCCATGTTTTTGGCCCAAACTTTCATGAAAAAAAACCTTTCATTTTAACTTTTTTAACAGAAAAACTTTTTAAATTTAATTTTAACAAAATTGATTATCATACGCCAGGGTATTTTTTACATACAGACATCATTATTGCTTTCTAGAGTTACATTTTTAATGCATAAGCATAAATAAAAGAATTAAAAACACCTATATAGATATGGGATTAGTGCTACCCATGTATAATGTGAATCCTTATTTTTCCCTCAAAAATCTGGGCAAAAAAGCTCACATTATACATGGCAAAATATGTAACCAAAGGTTAAAAAAATCCTTTCTCAATATTTCTTTTCTCATTTCCCATTCCTACATGATTTTGAATCACAGGCTGTCTTAAAGTCCATAGGAAAATAAAAAATTGTATTTTTATAGTGATTATAAAGAACCACAACAGCAGCAAAACTGGCATTATAATATTTTACTATGCAAGACAATAAAGGAGTTTAACCCAAAATAAGATCATGTACAATAGAATCATTAAAAGTAAGGCAATATTGATAAATCTTAAAGAGACAAATATCTTTGGCACCTCAAGCTCTACTTCAGTTTCTTAGAAATATACTAAAATAAAATTGGCTTTCAGAGCTATGATTAAAATTACAAAAAATCTCAGGACTAAAGATTACAATGATAGTATCCAAAAATTCTCTTTGAATAATGATACACATAGGCATGGAATCATGCTTTAGGAACAGAAAGCAGAGTTTGTTTCCCCCAATGGCTTTAGACATTATCACCACTCAGTATTAATAAGCCAATAATTATTATGAAAATATAGAGAATTTGCTAATGAGAATTATGTGCATTTTAAATGGTAATTAGAACCTTTCATATGCTAATATTTATAAATCATCTGATAAGGCTTTGTTTGTTGTTGTTATTAAAGATTTTACACTTAATTTTTTTTAAAGATTTTATCTATTTTTAGAGAGGGGGGAGGAAGGCAGAAACAAAGGAAGAGAAACATCAATGTGTGGTTGCCTCTCACCCACCCTCAATTGGGGGCCTGGCCTGCATGCAACCTAGGCATGTGCCTTGACTAGGAATCCAACCTGCAAACATTTGGTTTGCAGGCCAGTAGTCAATCTACTGAGCCATACCAGCCAGGGCAAGAGTCTACACTTAGCTGGTTTTTTTTTTTGATAATTCTGCAGTGTAGTAAAATTTACCTAAAACATCACACAAAAAAATGTAAGAAACACACTTTTCACAGGGATAGCTCATTAGTCATGTAAAAGAAAATTAATAAGGGAAGAAACACAGAAACAATGATGATTCTTAAAAATACATTCGATTGATTATATTTTAATACTATAACTTAACACATTAACCTGCTAGGGAAAAATCCAGACTTTTTTTGGATTTTTTATAAAATCCAGTTTTATAAAATCATGTTTATTATAGGAATGAATGTAAATAGTATTTTGAAACTAAGAAGCCACCTTGAAGAAACAAAGTTGGAAGTCAAAAGGCTTCTAGCATTTGAGTCCTATTTATTAAAAGTCAACAAGCATTCTATGTATCTGAGCTTAAAAAATATCCCAGAGTTTGTCATCAGTAGAAAAAAATCTCTTCAAATATCTAATTAGTATTGCAGACACTAATAATTGAGTGATACCTGTTTATTATATCAAATTATAGTTCATAGCGTAGCTACATGACATGACTTTTTTATATTGAGAAACTCATATTTCACACTAAAATTCTGACAGGGAAACCTAAGGTTTATGGAATTTCAGACATTTTTGAAACCAGCAGTCAAGTGTCAAATGCTAAAAAGTGCAATGAGGTAGAAGGCAGGAGATCTAGGTTGTAACAATAATGCTATGAACATTTAATCTTAGATGAGTCCTTTAATAAACCTTGGAATTGCTGTTATCATTTGTAAAATGAGAGTTTAGATCTCATGTTCCGGAAGTTCTCGTATCAGTCAAATGTCTATAAACTTGTTTCATAAATTAATAATAATCACAGCTATCAATTACCTATTCTAAAATGCCTATTTTGTGTTAATCAATAAACTAGTTTCTTTGGGTGCAGATCTTAATCCTCATAGCAGAACTATGTTCATTTTATAGATTTGGAAACACAGGCTCAGGGAAGGCAACTTGCCTGATGGCACACACTAAGTCAGGAGCTAGGATTCCAGCTGACTTCTATCTTTCTGCCCTCCTGCCAACTGATTCATACTCCCTAATTTTTATTCAATTTATGACAGAATAATCCATCATTTAAGTCGCATTACAAAGCTTCGAATAATTGTTCAGCTATAACATAATAACATTTTTTAAAAAGCTTCTATTTGAACCACAATCATCAATGATTCAATAAGGAAGGTTTTATTACTTGCAGCTGTTCCAGAGATATGAGTTATTTAAAGGTTTGCTTATCAAAGGCATGAATTTTATTCTTGTTCAGGTACCCCAAAAAAACATAAACTCGATTTAGATCATGACTTTTTAAATTGCAGTGTGGATCTAAGGAAATTTGGCCTGTTAATAGTCCCGAGAAGTATATAAAAATTTTGATTTCATTGAAATATGTTCAATTGCCAGGGTAAGAAAGTTCAAAGTCTCATGTAAGATTCTCAAATGGATTATTGATCCAAAACATTAAGAATCACCATTTTAGACCCCAGAACATAAAGTGATTATAAAAACTAAATCTTACTAATGAGGTCATATACACTGAGTAGTAACTTCTATAAGAAGAAGTTCAACTATAACAATTTTTAAAAATTCATTCTGTCAGCCCTGGCTGGCATAGCTCAGTGGATTGAGCTCAGGCTGCGAACCCAAGTGTCGCAGGTTCAATTCCCAGCCAGGGTACATGCCTGGGTTGCAGGCCATAACCCCCAGCAACCGCACATTGATGCTTCTCTCTCTCTCTCTCTCTCTCTCTCTCTCTCTCTCTCTCTCTCTCTCTCCCTCCCTTCACTCTCTAAAAATAAATAAATAAAATATTTAAAAATTTCATTCTGTCATACTGAATATATTGAACTGAGAGTTACATTTGCAAAGCTGGCAAGTATCACCATGAGGACTCATCTGAATGGGGATAAACACATTTTAACAGATTCACAAGATGTATTTTGGTTCTCCCATGGCTGCTGCTGAAAACCTACAGGAAAGAATACTGTAAATGGATTTACAATTATTATGGTATACCCAATCTGACCTAAAGATCTGATGAAAACAACTTGTCTAAAGTATGAGCACTTTCTTTCTATTTTTTTCTTAAAATATAGGGTGGCAAAATTATTTAACTCTAATCTTTATGGGTTTTGTAAATGCTATAAAAGTAAAACTTTGGATCTTTTTTAATTGTGCCTCTGGGAGTTTGAGGCAATCAGAATTTCTGAAAATTTCTACCCAGTTTCTTTGGAACATTGTGCCTTTCCATAGGCTACAATTCACAGCTGCTCTGATTGCATCAGAATCACCTGGTGATTTGTTAAAAACAAATCCTGAGCCCCTTGCCCCCCAGATCCTGCTCCATACAATTCTTTTGGTGTGAGATCTAAGAAACCACTTCTTTTTTTTAAGATTTTAATTTATTTATTCCTAGAGAGGGAAGGGAGGGAGAAAGAGAGAGGGAGAGAAACATCAATGTGTGGTTGCTGGGGGCCTGTGGCCTACAACCCAGGCATGTGCCCTGACTGGGAATCGAACCTGCGACACTTTGGTTCGAAGCCCATGCTTAATCCACTGAGCTATGCCAGCCAGGGCTAGAAACCACTTCTTTAACAGGTTTCCCGGTGATTATGATGCAATCCACCATCAAATGACTTAGGAAGCATAGAAATACAATTCTAGCTGAATGTGAATGTAAGGAGACTGCTTTTCTAAATCTTGTTTAGTGAAGTTTGGGAAGTTCCAAACTACTTTCTCTTCTCACAAATTAGAACTGCTATAGTTTCTCAGAGAGGTAGTGCCAGGTGGGGATTTATGTCTAACTGGAGTTTTTTTTTTTTCCTTTAGCACTATTTGATACTCTGGGACATCTTGCTTTGACACAAAGTCTCAAAAATAGTTACATATTTGGATGGCAAGAAAAAGAATACTGTGGGACCGTGTGTCTTCAAACAGGTTTATAAGGAGCATTGAGCTGTGGCCTCAAAAGCCACTAGTGGTTCTCAATTGTGGATGCATGTGAAGAGATATGTGAGCCAGTAGTATTTTTAATACATCATTTTGAACTCTGCCTTAAACCTTCTATAGTAACCCCCTCTCATATATGGAGGATACATTTTCAGACCCCCAATGAATGCCTGAAACTGTAAATAGTACTGAACCTTATATATTATGATTTTTCCTATACAAACATAACTTTTCACTTAAAGGATGCACATTATGGCTTCTCTTTGACATATCTGAATTTCCAGCATCCTACTTTTGTGCTTTTCGAGATACTATAAGTAAAACAAGGATTAGTTGAACACAAGTACTGTGATAATGTGGTAATCTCATAACCAAGATGCTACCACGTGACTAATGCACAAGTGTAACAGGGTGCAGCCAGGGGGCCCCTAAATAGGGATTTGTAATGCGGTCTAGAACTCAGGGTGTCCAGGAAATATAAATATAAATAATATAAACATAAACATAAATTATACACACACATGAGATTTCCTCACTCCTACAAGTCTGAACTGGGGAATGGGACACATGGAACAGAGCCACTGAGAGTTGTTCTGTGTAGCAATAGTTTTGCAACTAACCTCTGGCATGGTCATTTAACATCTCTATAACTTTTAACTGGTTTCATGGATATATTAAATAGCTGTGGCCATGCTTTGAGCCCGGGAGACTGGGAGTGACTTTGACCCATGACCTAACTGGGAGGCAACTCCCCCTGGTTACAGAGCCTGCGGGAGAGCTTGAAGATGATTCACTCCACACCATGAGGCCACACCTGCCTGTACTTACTATAGTAACCCAGAAAACCTGGAAAAATATGGGAATGCTGGCAGGAGTAGCTGATTGTGGGAGGAGTCGGAAATGGGGCTGCAGGGGAAGATTGGCACTGGGATTTAAATCCAGGCATGGCAGCTATGCAAGGTTGGGACCACACAGATTTGGGGTACTCCCTTTTGCCACATGGCTTAGGAAACAGAAGAGACCTTGCTGGGAAGAAAAAGGGTAAAGGAACTCTTGCTGGTGGATCTTGAGAAGGTGCCACAGTGGTTCTGGATTAACTGGTGATCATGGTGGCAACACAGCTGATGGTGCTGGGAACTGAGGGAGGCTGGCCTGCCAAGCGCTGATTGCAGGGAACTTGAGCAATTGCTACTTGAACCATGGACTTCTGTTTCTTTTCCTGAGATACAGTACCCCCAGACTGTGCAGAGGGGGAAAGAAGGACTGTGCATGTATGTGGGTATTGTGAGAGACTTTGGGATCTCAATGAAGACGTTAAGTCATTACTCTTAAGTTTGTACAACTTTTGAATAACTAGTTCCTTTCCTTTTCACCAATCTCTGGCATTGAGAGCTGTAATTCCCTGGCAGTGGGCAAGGCGAACCTAGTACAAGGGGACCCCTGGAGAAGGGGGAGTGTTCATTCGGTAATAATATATCATCCCCCCCCATGGGTCTGTTCTGTAACATATGCAGCATATACAGTGTGGACATGCTAAACAAAGGGATGATTTAAGTCCTAGGTAAGATGTAATGAAACAGCATGAAATTTCATCATACTATGCAGAATAGCATTCAATTTAAAACTTATGAATTGTTTATTTCTGGAATTTTCCATTTCATATTTTTTATACTCACCCAAGGACATTTTTTTCATTGCTTTTAGAGAGAGGAAGGGAGATAGAGAAACACTGATGTCAGAGAGAAAATTGATCTCTTGTATGTGCCTAGACCAGAAATCGAACCTGCAACCTTTTGATTATGGGGAGACATTCCAACCAACTGAGCCACACCAGCCAGGGTTCCATTTAATATTTCTGAACAGTGTTGACTGAGTGTAACTAAAACCACAGAAAGCAATACCATGGATTGGGGCAGGAGTCGGTTACTGATTTCTGGGGCTACCTCTGCAGATTCTGATTTAATAATGGGTTGGCAGGTGGAATAGGCATCACGATTAATCAAAACTCCACAGGGATACAGACCAGGTAAAAAGTATTTTGGAACTGTACTCCAGAGGATTCAGCAAGACCTCCCCAGTAAGGACCCTCAGACTACTAGAATGTCAAAGAACCACATTACCTTTAGGATATGTCTCATATTTTGAGACACGAAGAAATGGACTAAATTTGCACAGAGATGTATAAATCCTTTAATAAGTTACTTCATTGTTGTCATATTTAAATAATGCTGAATTGCTTCATTAAAATTAAACTAGATTATCAAATGTTCATTGAAAGGTCCCAAAACTAAAAACTAACCATAGTATTTAGTCATGTATACATATTATTTTAAACTTTTATTTTATAGAAAAAGTGACCAGTTAATAGTGAAAAAAGAAGCAAGTAGAGTTTCTATAGTTAGACCTGTACATGTTGATTAACTCTATAAAGTATAAATTCAACCTTTGGTTTCCTGTGAGATAATAGTAACCATAGGAATTCAGACCTCTCCATACATCATTGAAAACCAAACATCTCAACAAAGAGGAAAAACAAACTAACCAGAACACAACCTATGCTATGACTAGTGACAGAGAATATTAGTAACATCGATTCACATTTAACTGGAGGAAGTGCTAAAATCAGAAAAGTAAGCTCCAGAGTTCACTTACTTTGCAGAAGAGAGTCAGGCAAAGATTCCACATGAGTGGAATGGGGGTAGGGGGTGGAACAGGAAAGACTAAGAGTGCCACCCTGAGTCCTGGTGAGGTGATGATCAGAGCAATAGTTCCTGAAAAATAAGAATAATGGAACTGGGAAAATGACTAGGGGGCGGTGACAAGGGCAAGGTGTTTTGTGGAGAATTACTACATTAAAGGGAAGGAAGAAAACAAGAAGCCAAAGGTAAGGGTCTCACAGGAATAATATAGTATCATAGAATCTAAAGATACACCCCAAAAGCCTATATTTATTAAAGGAAGTGTACTTTACATTGCCAATAAAAGACCGTGATCTTCAACTAAGAAACAAAACCTGTGCTAATCCTTCTTCACTCTTGTATTTAGTCACCTGTTATTCACACAAATACTGATATTTAAACTTGAGAAAAATTTTAGTAGAAAAAAATAAACTTGTCTTACAAATGAATAGCAAAGAAAAAATAAATACAAATATTAGCAAACTGAATTTAGCTTTAATAGTTCTAAGAAACAATATCATGATTATCTTCCTAAATACCAAAAACCCCACACTGATAGCTAACTGTATTGCCAGGCACAATAATAATATGCATGGATATTGCAAAAAAATCAATGCCAAAATTATTATAAAAAGTTAAGAAATCCAATATATAAAATTAACATAATATTGATTTTTTTCATATACAAAATTAAACCAAATAGAGGATAACATTGACTCTTGGAACTTATAAAAAGGGAAGTTGATTTTTTTGGATTGTCTACACAGATAAACATGTTATGCAAGAACAAATACAATTTTACTTCTTGCTTCTCAGTTTATATACCTTTTATTTCCTCTTCTTGTCTTAATGCATTAGCTGTAATTTCCTGTATGATAGTGAGTAGTAGAAGTGGTGAATAAAGTTGTCCTTGCCTCACTCCCAACCTTGGAGCAGAAGCATCTACTTTCATCATTAGGTATGATGTTAACTGTAGAGTTTTGTTTTTCTTTTTGTTTTTTTTTAAGATATTCTTTATCAAGTTAAGAAAGTTTTCTCTATCTCTAGAATTTCCCAGAGTTTTTATTATAGATGTTAAATTTAAATCATGAGTGTTTAGTTTTGTCAAATGCTTTTGCTGCATCTATTGATATTATTATAGGATTTTTCTTGTCTAGTCTGTTGACAGGATGGAATACATTAATTGATTTTCAGATGTTGAATCATGCTTGCATCCTGAGACAAAGCTCATTTGGTTCAGCTTCACATATTATTGGCTTTCAAATTCAATATTTTTTATTCCATGTTTATGAAAAATAGTGGTCTGTAGCCTTTCTTATAATGTGTTCATCCAGTTTTGACATTAAAGTAATGCTGACTTCATAGAATGAGTTATGAAGTATTAGCTCTGCTTCTATTTTTTGAAAGAAACTGTGGAAAATCTATATCATATCTTTAAGTGTTTGGTTAACAGATTATTTCCTTGTGTGAGTTCTGGTTGATTGTGTCTTTCAAGGAATTGATCCATTTCATTTAAGTTATCAAATTTGTTGGCATAGACTTGTTCCCAATATTCTATTTTTTTAATGTTAAATGCTTCCTTTTCTTTTTTCTTTTTTTATTGTTGTTCAAGTACAGTTGTCTCCATTTCTCCCCCTCTACTTCCCCCCACCGCAGCCATCCTCACTTCTGACCCCTAATTCATACCCCACTTTGGTTTTGCCCATGTGTCTTTTATACATGTTCACAATATTCTTTCATTCTCCTTTTGATACCATAGGATCAATCAGGATAACCCATGCTCTTTTATGATATTAGTACTTTGTGTTTTCTCTCTTTTTTTGTTATCTTGGCTAGATGTTTATCAATGTTATTGATCTTTGCATAAAATGAGATTTGATTTTGTTAATTTTATTGGCTGCTTTCCTGCATTCAATTTTATTGATTTCTGCTCTAATATTTCTCTTTTTTTGCTTCCTTATATTTAGATTGGTCTTCTTTCTTTAGCTTTCTAAGATGGAAGTTTAAATTATTGACTTTAGATTTTTTTTATAAAACATGCATTCGATTCTATATGTTTTTCTATAGGTACTGATTTCACTATCTGCCACAAATTTTGATAATTTGGATTTTTGTTTTCATTCAGTTAAAATATGCTTAAGTTAACTCAAGACTTCTTTGAATTATGTCTTACTTAGAAATTTATTATTTAACTTCCAAATATTTTGGGTCATTACAGCTATCTTTCTGTTATTGATTTCTAGTATAAAATCATTGTTTTCTAAGAACACACTTCAAATGATTTTATTAAATTTACTGGCTGTATGTTATGGCATAAAATATGGTCTACTCGGTACATGTGCCATGTAAGCTTGAGAAGAATTGCTATAACAATATTGCTATTGTTAAATGGAGTATTCTATAAATGTTTATTAAGTTCATCAACTTTTTAATCTTTATTGTATTTTTCAGTACTATTTAGTCCCCTTATACTCACCTCACCCAGCAATCACCATACTGTTGTCCATATCCATGAGTCCTCTGTACCTTTTTGCTAAATCCCTCTACACCCTAATTTTGCCTACCCACTAGCTGTCGTTCTACTCTCCATCTATGCATCTGTCCACATTTTTCTTCTTAGTTTAGTTTCTCCATTAGATTCCACATATGAGTGAAATCATATGATATTTGTTTTTCTCTGAATGGCTCACTTCAGAGCATAATGTTCTCCAGGTCCATCCATACTGTTACAAAGGGTAAAATGTTCTTTTTTATGCCCAAGTAGTATTCCATTGTGTAAATGCCCCATAGTTGTTTTATCTACTTATCTATTGATAGACACTCAGGCTGCTTTCACACCTTGGAGACTGTAAATAATGTTGCAATGGACATAGGGGTGCTTATGTTCTTTCGAATTAGTGTTTTGGCTTCCTTCAGATATATTCCCAGAAGTGGAATCACTGGGTCAAAAGACAGATCTATTTTTAATTTTTTGAGGTGTCTCCATACTGCTTTCCACAATGGTGGCACCAATCTGCATTCCCCCCAACAGCACAAAAAGATTCCCCTTTCTCCACATCCTTGCCAGCACTTGTTTGTTGATTTATTTTGACAGTCATCCTGACAGGTGTGAGATGTATTTCATTAGCTTATCATTTACATCTCTTTGTGGATTAGTGACATTGAGTATCTTTTCATATGTCTATTGGCCATCTGTATGTCCTCTTTTGGAAGTGTACTATTCAGGTCCTTTGACTATTTTTTAATTGGGCTATTTATTTCTTTGGTGTTGAATTTTGTAAGTACTTTATAAATTTGGGATATTAACACTTGTCAGATATATTGGTAAATATGTTCTCCCATTTGTGAGTGGTCTTTTCTTTTTATTAATGATTTCCTTTACTGTGCAAAAACTTCATAGTTTGATGTAGTTCCATTTGTTTATTTTTTTCTTTTGTTTTCCTTGCCTAGGGAGATATATCCAATAAAAAATTGCTATGAACAATGTCCAAGATTTTGCTCCCTATAGTTTTGTTCTAGGATTTTTATGGTTTGGGGTCTAACATTTAAGTCTTTGACCCATTTTGTATTTATTCTCATGTGTGGTATTAAGAAGGTGGTTCACTTTCATTTTTCTACATGCATCTGTCCAGTTTTCTCTATACCATTTATTGAATATACTATCTTTAGCCCATTGTATGTGCTTGCTTCTTCTGTAGAATATTAATTGACTATTAATTGAATAGGTGTGGGTTTATTTCTGGGCTCTATAATCTGTTCCATTGATCTATGTGTCTGTTTTTATGCCAGTACCATATTGTTTTGTTTACTATGGACTTATAGTGTAGCATGACATTAGATAGTGTGATTCCTCCAACTTTGTCCTTCTTCCCCAGGATCGCTAATGCTATACAAGGCCTTTTGTGGTTCCTTATAAATTTTTGAAATATCTGTTCTAGTTCTAGGAAATACATCGTTAGAATCATGAATGGAATTGTGTTGAATGTATAGATTATTTTGGATAGTATGGACATTTTGATGATGCTAATTTGTCCTATCCATGAGCACAATATGTGCTTCCACTTATTTGTATCTTCTTCAATTTCTTTCTTCAGTGTCTTATAATTTTCCAAGTATAGGTCTTTTACACCTTTGGTTATGTTTATTCCTGGGAATTTTATTCTTTTTTAGCAATTCCAAATGGGATTGCTTTCTAAATTTCCCTTTCTGTTAGTTTATTTTTGGTATATAAAAATGCAACTGATTTCTGAATATTAATTTTGTATCCTGAAGCTTTGCTGAATTCATTTATCTGTTCTAGTAGTTTCTTGGTGGGACCTTTGTGGTTCTCTATGTACAGTATCATGTCATCTGCAAAGAAAAACAATTTTACTACCTCCTTTCCAATTTGGATGCCTTTCATTTCTTCTTCTTGTTTGTTTCCAGTAGCTAGGGCTTTCAGACCTATGTTAAGTAAGAAAGGTGAAAATGGACATCCCTTGTCTTTTTCCTGATCTTAAAGGGAACATTTGTAGTTTTTGTCCATCGAGTACGATGCTGGCAATGAGTTCATTATGTATTACCTATATTATGTTTTGGTATGTTCCCTTGTATTCCACTTTGCTAAAAGTTTTTATCATAAATGGATGCTGGATTTTATCAAATGCTTTTTTTTGCACTTATTGATATGATCATATGGTTTTTATCCTTCATTTTGTTTATGTGTTGAATCATACATACTGATTTGTGAATGTTGTACCAATCTTGCATTTCTAGAATAAATCCTACTTAATAATAGTACATGATCTTTTGATGTGTTGCTGTATTCAGTCTGCTAATATTTTGTTGAGGATTTTAGCATCAGTTTTCATCAGGGATATTGGCCTATTACTTTCTTTCTTTGTAGTGTCTTTATCTAGTTTTGGAATTAGGGTAATGCTGGCTTTGTAAAATGAGTTTGAAAGCCTTTACTCCTCTTGATTTTTATGAAATAGCTTGAGAGGAGAGGTTTTAGTTCCTCTCAGAATGTTTGGTAAAATTCATCTGTGAAGTCTTCTGGTCCAGGGCTTCTGTTTTTGGGAGATTATTGATTACTGCTTCAGTTTCAGTAGGTATCATCTGTCTATTCAGATTCTCTGATTCTTCCTGATTTAGTTTTGAAAGACTGTATGTTTCTAGGAATTTATCCATTTAGTCCAGGTTGCCCAGTTTGTTGGCATGTAGTTGCTCATAATATTTTCTTACAACCCTTCATATTTCTTTGTTGTCAGTTGCTATTTTTCCTCTTTCACTTCTGATTTCATTTATTTGGGTCTTTTCTCTTTTTTTCTTGATGAGTCAGCTTAAAGATTTGTCAGTCTAATTTATCTTTTCAGAGACACAGCTTTTTGATTCATTGATCTTTTGTATAATTTTTGAAACTCTATTTCATTTATTTCTGCTCTGATCTTTATTATTTTCTTCATAATGCTCACCTCAGGCCTTTTTTTGTTCTTTTTCAAGTTTCTTTAGTGTACAGATTGTTTCCTTGAATTTTTTCTTTTTTTTTTTAGATAGATCTGTAATACTATGAATTTTCCTCTTAGGATTACTTTTGCAGTGTCCTACAGATTTGGGAATGTTGTGTGTTCATTTTCATTTGTTTCAAAGTATCTTTTGATTTCTTCCTTGATCTCATTGTTGACCTTTTAATTGTTTAATAACATGTAATTTAGCTTCCATGTCTTTGTGTGTTTTTTCAGTGTTCTTGCGATTGATTTCTAGTTTCATAGCATTGTGGTCGGAGAAGATGCTTGACATGGTTTCAAACTCTTAAATTTATTGAGATTTGTTTTGTGTCCTAATGCATGGTCTATCCTAGACAAAATTCCATGTGCACATGAAAAAGTGTGTGTATTCTGCTGCTTTGGGGTGAAAAGTTCTGAAGATATCAATGTAAACTATTTAATCTAGTATGTCAGCCAATGATGCTGTCTTCTACTTGATTTTCTGCCTAGATCTATCCATTGAAGTCCATGGAGTGTTAAAATCTCTGACTATGGCTGTATTTCTTTCTGTCTCTCTCTTTATATCCATCAAAATTTGCTTTACATACTTAGGTGATCCTATATTGGGTGTGTAAATATTTACTAGGGTTTCATCTTCCTCTTGGATTTTTCCTTTTATCATTATGTAGTGTGCTTCTATGTCTCTTACTATAGCCTTGGTTTAAAAGTCTATTTTGCTGGATATAAGGGTTGCTACCACAGCTTTTTTTTCTCTTCCATTCACAGGAAATATCTTCTTCCAACGATTTACTTTTAGTCTGTGTATATCTTTTGATCTGCAAGGGATCTCTTGGAAGCAGCATATATAGGGTCTTGTTTCCTTATCCATTTAGCTACTCTATGTCTTTTGGTTGAAGTATTTAAGCCACTTACATTAAGGTGATTGTTGATACATATGTAGTGCAATTTTGTTATTGGACTGTTTTCTTCTTTTTTCTTTCTCTCTCTTTTTCTTCTCTTCTTCTTAAAGCAAGCCCTTTACCATTTGTTGCAGTGCTGGTTTGGTGTTAACAAACTCCTTTAACTTTTTCTTGTCTGGAAAGTTCCTTTTCTCTCCTCCCATTTAAATAATAGCCTTGCCAGGTCCTTCCTCTTCATTACCTTGAATATTTTATACCACTCCCTTCTGCCCTGAAATGTTTCTGTTGAGTAATCAAATAACAGTCTAATTGGTATGCCCTTATAGGTAAATACCTCCTTTTCTGTTGAAGCTTTTAGGATTCTTTCCTTCTCTTTAAGCCTTGTCATGTTAATTGTGATGTGTTTCAGAGTAAGTCTCTTTACATCCAACTTTTCTGGAACTCTCTGGGCTTCCTGGATTTGTGTGTCTTTTTCCTTTACCACATCATTTCTTCAGATTGGTTCTTGATCCCTTGCTTGTTCTCTTCTTCTGGCATTCCCATGATAAGAATGTTGTTATGCTTCATGTTTCCAAAATGTTTCTTAAGATCTCATTTTTTTTAAATTTCTTTGTTTCCTTTTGCTGCTCTGCCTGGGTGTTTTGTTTTCTGGGTTTATTTTTTTTTTCTACTTTGTCTTCCAAAACACTGGTTCAGTCCTCTGCTTCATCTAACCTACTATTTATTCTTTCCAGTGTATTATTTATTTCAGATATTGCATTCTTTATTTCTGACTAGTCCTCTTTTATGGTTTCTATGCCTTTCATTCTGTTGAGTATGCTTATAATCATTACACTAAACTCTCTATCTGATAAATGCTTGCCTTCATTTCATCTAGTGTTTTTGGAGAATTTTCTTTTACTTTCATGTGGGGTCTGTTTCTTTGTCTTCAAATTTTGGTTGCTTTGTATTTTCTGCCTTAGTTGTTAAATTAATCCATTATTAAGCTGATCTGTTGTTGAACTAATCAAGCTGTAAGCAGGGGCAGAATGATTCCTCTTGGGGGGCCATTGCTTCCCCTCAGGCTGATGCCACATGGAGATGAGTGTTCTCATCTCCTGACAAAAGTAGCTTCTGCAGTAGGGGGAACCTCAGCACAAGGATAGTGGTGTCTGTTTCTTCAGTTCTCTACCCAGAGCCATCAACCTCAGAGTCTCAGCAAGTGTCCCTAATCCACTCTGCCCTCCATCTGCTGAAGCTCGGAGTAAGTGGTTACAAAGGAAAATTTGTGCATTGGCCCTTTAAGAGGCTGACCCTCCATATCTCCTTGGTAGACAAAAATCCTGCTGCTTTTCACAGCTGGATGTTATTTGGGTTCCTTTCCAGCTCTGATGCTATAGGCTGGAAAGCCAAGCTTGGGGTTTAGACCCCACTCTTCTCAGTGGAACTTCCTGTCCACTGAAATATCCCTCCAGAACTTCAGCTGCCACCTGTTGTAGCCCAGATAGCCCTCTTGCTCCTCATCCTCACTCTCTACCAGTCTTATAGTGGTGAAGTGGTTTCTTTTGTCTATCCTTGTTTATAACACTTTTATCCAGCTATTGTTCAGTTGTTTATTCAGCATATCTCTACAATTTAGTTGTAATGCTGGATTGGTCCTTGGACAAGATTAGTGTAACTTCCACTTACTTCTCTGCCATCTTGGATCTCTAAATTCATTAAATGATAATGCTATTGAGTCCAATTATGTCCTTACTAATCTTCTGACTGCTAAATCTGTCAGTTACTTACAGAGGAGTGTTGAAGTCTCCAACTTTAGTTAGTTTGTTTCTCTTTTCAGGTCTATAGATTTTGACCTCAAAATATGATGCTCTGTTGTTAAGTGCATACATGTAAACAATTGTGTCCTCTTGAAGAATTAACCTTCTTTATCATTATGTAATTATCCTATTTATCCTTTATAATTTTTCTTGTTCTGAAGTCTGCTTTATCCAAAATTAATATAGTTATTCAATTTTCTTTAGGTATATTTAGCATGGTATATCTTTCTATCACTTTACTTTTAATCTAAATATTATATTAAATATTTAATCTAAGTATTAAATGTTTATATTTAATGCAGGTTTCTTGTAGACAACTATAATTGATTTTTATCATATCCAAATAGTGTCTTTCTTTTAATTGCTATATTGAGACCATTTACATATTATTGATATAACTGTATTAACATCTAACATATATATATATATATACATAATTATTTTCTATTTGTTGACAAGATATATCAAGTAGTATGAACCCAGGTAAATAGTTGCTCAGTACCAAGGGATGACTTGTGTCATGTGTGCTACATATTTCCATATGGTTTAGTAAAATGTATGATGCATAAAACATAAATTAAATGTTGAAAATTTAATTAATCTGAGTTAATTTTATGAGATGAACAGTAAACAGGTGTTTAACAACTTTTCTGTTACTTACAACTATTCAAATTAAAAATTTGAGAGAAAATATAAAAAAGACACAGATACACACATTTTTAAAGCAAACTTGGCAATTGGATATGTGTCTATGAAAACAAATATATTTTTTCTTTACTTAAAAGTAATACAACTTTAATACTAATTATTACCCATTTGAGGAAGGAATAAGGGTTATTATTCCACTAAAGACATACTTTGTTATTTATGTAGTTAGGATATAGTAAATCAAATCATAGGTCCATTGTAAGGATTCAATGGAAGATTGAATGAATATATAAATTAATGAAAGTAATAAATCAGTAAACTACTGCATTAAAAGTTGCATTTCATGTCTATAACATACCCCCCAAAATTTAAAGCATGGACCTACATACATTTATAATTATATTCATAGTAGCATTATTCAAATAACCAAAAAGTGGAAACAACCCAAATTTCCATCAACAGATGACCTGATAGCTAAATGTGGTATAACCATACAATAAAATATTATTGAGAATTTGAAAAGAAATAGTGTTTTGATACATGTTATAACATAGACAAAACTTGAAAAACATCATGCTAATTGAAATAAACCAGGCAAAAAAGACAAATATTTGATTATTCCACTTATATGAGGTGTGTTTAATAGGCCAACTCATATGGACATAAAGTAGAATAGAGACTACCAGGGGCTGATGAGAGAGAGATCAATGGAAACTCATTGTTTATTGGGTACTGAGTTTTTATTGGTGATAATGAAAAAGTTCTCAGAGTGAATCATTGTTATGGTTGCATAACATTGTCACTGAACTGAATGACACTGTCACTGAACAATGTCACAATGCCACTGAATTGTACAATTAAAATTATTAAAATGGTAAATTTTATGTATATATACTTTACCACAATAAAAACAAAGAAATGTTATTACTTTTGGGGGAGTTGTGATTATTAGCTATTTCTTCTTTGTGTTAAAAAACAGCATACTGAAAAAAAAACATTAAAAGTACTCAGAAAATTATAAGACACTAAAGAAAGAAATTGACAAAAATAAATTAAATAAGTGAAATATTATACCATGTTTGTTGCTAGGAAGAATTAACATTATTAAAACTTCCATGCTAACCAAAGCAATCTATAGATTCAATGCAATTCCTATCAACATAAAATTGATATAGTTTCACAGAACTATAACAAATATTGAAAAAATTTATATGGAACTACAAAAGACTCCAAATAGCCACAGCAATCTTCAGAAAGAAAAACAAAGTTGGAGGAATCACCCCATCTCATATCAAACTATACTTCAAGGCCATAATAATCAAAAGGGAGCTAGAACATACAATAGGGCAATAATAGTTTATTTAATTAATGGTGTTGGGATAATTGAACAGATACATGCAAAAAAAGAGAAACTAAACCACCTTCCTATACATGCACAAGAAAAAAACTCAAAATGCATTAAATACTTAAATGTTTTACTCAAAACCATAAAAAATCCTTGAAGAAAACATAGGTAGTAAAATCTCACACATTTCTCATAACAATATTTTTGTTATGATATATCTCCTTGGGAAAGGGAAATAATAAAAAAATAAACAAATGGGACACAGCAAATAAAACCTTCAACAAAATGAAAAAACAACCCACCAAATGGCAGAATGTATTTGCCAATGATACATTTGATGAGGGGTTAATATTGAAAATATATAAAGAAATTTTACAACTCAGCACCAAAAAAAATATTTAAATGGGCAAAGGACCTGAATAGAAACTTCTCCAAAGTGGACTTACAGATAACCAATAGATATGAAAAGATGCTTAATATCACTAATCATCAGAGAAATGCAAATTAAAGCCACAGTGAAATATCACCTCACACCTGTCAGAATGGCTGTTGTCAATAAACCAACAAATGACAAGGTTGGTGAGGCAGTGAAGAAAAGAAATTTCATGCACTGTTGTTGAGAATGCAGATTTATGCATCCACTGTGAAAGCAGTATGGAATTTCCTCAAAAAATTAAAAATTGAACTGCCTTATGACACAGTGATTCCTCTTCTGGAAATATACCTGAAGAAAACCAAAACACTAATTTAAATGAATATATGTACCTCTATGTTCATTGCAGCATTTTTACAGCCAAGATTTGGAAGCAGTCAAAGTGTCTATCCTGCCCTGGGTTTACTGGAACTACAAGATCTCATCGAGAGGAGAGGGGACAATGACCAAATAAAAACATTCCTGCAGCACCAGTATTTCCCTGGATAGAGGAGGAACTGTTCTCCCACTTGGGGGTTTGTCAAGACACAGTGTTCCAGGAGAACCAGACTCCATGGAAATGGAACAGAGAGGATGTGTAGGAAGCATTTTTTCCAGGCCCACTCCAATTCTCCTGAGAAGCTGATGAGCCACTGCATATTTTCATGGTGGGGCAGTCCCAACTGTATCCTCTTCCAGAGAGACCACAGCCCTGACTGGTGTGGCTCAGTGAGTCAAGTGTCATCACGCAAATGGAAAGGTCACCAGTTCAATTCCTGGTCAGAGCACATGCCTGGGTTGTAGGCCAGGTCTCTGGTTGGGGGTGCACGAGATGCAACCAATCAATGTTTCTCTCCCACTTTCTTCTTCCCTTTTCCTCTCTCTAAAAATAAATAAATAAAATCTTTTTTAAAAAAGAAAAAAAAAACTAGTGGATAAGGCAGCAGTATATTTATACTATCCAGCCTTTAAAGGAAGGAAATCTTATTCTTTGCAACAGCATGGATGGATTTGAGAATATTATGGTAAGTGAAATAAGACATAGAAAGAGAAATACCATGTGACTTCAATCATATGTGGAATCTAATGAAAAAAAATAAACTAACAAACAAAATAGAAACAGACTCATAGATACAGAGAATAGACTGACTGCTGTCAGGGGGGAGGAGGTTTGGGGGGCTGGGTGAAAAAGTTGAAGGGATTAAGCTATATTTAATCCCTTCAAAAAACTTGTAGACACAGACAACAGTATAATGATTACCAGAGGGAAACCAGAATGAGTGGAGATAGAACAGGGTAAAGGGGGAATAAATGGGAATGCAAGGAGACTTGACATGAGGTGGTGAATGCGCAATACAATAAACTGATGATGTATTTATAGAACTGTACACCTGAAACCTATATAATTTCATTAATGAATGTTACCCTAATAACTTCTATTAAAAATACAGAATAAAAAAGTTTATTGAATGTATGAATAACTTAACTGAAATCAGCTTTTCTGAACATTTATCGAAGTCCCAATTTGTTTTACACATCTGTCCATCAGACTTTTGAATATTGTGTTTTTTTCTAAGTCCATTTTTACAAACTAAAAATATAGATAAATTTAATAATAATTTATTTAATACTTCTGAATACCAGGGACTGTGTTATATTTTGCCTGAAAAGCAAAAGTATTTAATAAATGCTTTGATACCTAGTTCCTAATTGCTGCTCAGAAATTATATCAAATGTGAGGGGAACTTGTAGTTGAAAAAAATCTAAATGTGGTGGAGGATGGGCTGGGCAGGGAAGAGTGATGGGGGAAATGGAGACAAATGTAATTGAACAATAAAATAATTTTTTAATTAAAAAATAAAAAGTTACATAGATAAGTGAATAGTTAAATGTTTATTAAATACATTTTTAATGGAACTCAAATTCCAAAGACAGTTTTTGCATTATTAGCAAATATACAGTTCAAAGCAATACTGAATCCACTCTTCCCTCCTTTTTTTTTGGAAGTTATTTACTACAGACAAGGCCCAGATGAATAGTAGGTCAGAGGACAGTGGTGTGGTGGATTTGGGAAACACGGTCTCAAAAGATTTGAAGTCAAATAGAAATCAGGAAGGAGGAAACAGTAAGGGAAATCTCTGGACAAAAAAAGAATTCTTATACCCATGGGTCATTCCGACTAGGAAAACAGTCTTTCTGGTCCTTTTCCTTTATAAGGTTGAGCTTATATCACCAAACTGCTTCATAAATTCATATATGCCAGAAAAAAATGAAATCTGTTTTGGAAATTCATGAAAGCATAAAACTAAACACCTAAGAGTTTGGCTCAAACTGAAACATCCCTTCTCATATTTCCTGAACTTCATTTTGGACATCACTGATTCCACATGCACACAGTATGGTAATCTACAATTCAAATATTAAGAAAGAAAATTGACAAATAGTGCCCATCTGCTCAATCAGTCTATAGACTTGATAATAGCAACTGTTTCTTTTTTGTTCACCACAATATTATAGGACAGTACAATACTTGGTATGTACTAGTGTTTATTACATGATTGATGGATGGGTGAATAGATGTTGGGTGTATAGAATCCTGGATGGTTGGATGAATGAGTAGATGGAAGAATAGACAGGTAGATAAAAAACTAAAATTTCCTAGCCAAAATATGCAGTTTTTACATTACAAAATTATAAAGCAATGTTGCAATGTCCTTCTGCTTACTTTTTCTGTACAGAAAAAAGTTGCAAGCATAGACAGGGAAAGCAGATATTGTAAAGGGAATCTTAATTAATGGCCCTAAGAGGATCTCCCAGAAGGCCTTACTCTCCCAGCAGTCACTACCATGGTTCCTCAGTAGGGCCTATAAAATAGATTTTGTCAGAGCACCCAAATATAATTTATGCCTTTGGAAATTGACCCACGGAAGCCAAACTCATAAGAAAATAGAAGTAATTTGAGTTTCTTGGAGATCAGACTACTCTTATCAGCTATCTAGCCAGTATATTCTTTCCCTGAAAGTAAACCTATATGGGAATTAGATGATAATCAGAAATGAAAATAGATTCAGGGTTACATTATATTGATGCTTGTTTTCATTAAGTTATGATAGTTTGATGCAACTATCTAAATTAAGTAAACAAGACCACTCACCCAGTAAATTAGGGCACTCCCCCTCACACAAAATAGAGATCAGTGTTATTCCTCTCTACCCCAGTCTCTGTTTTCCCCTTCTGTTCTCCAATTTATTCTTAGAAGTTGGAATATTTCCACATTTGTGTCCCTGGTAAAGTTAATTAGTCTGTGTTTATTTTTCCCATCTATTAAATTTTACAGGTGTGTTGCACAGATTACTCATACTGTGTATTGTGATGCATGTTGCAGATGGTAATGAGCAATAGATCTGTGATATGATCTAAGTATCTGATGTGGACTCTGTCCCATGGGGTCCATGAGTTATGGCTGCGATGAACAAATTCACACAGACTATAGAAGTCCTGTGGAGATAAAGGGACAGCATGGCCACTCTCTAAGTGAGAGAGAGGGCCCTGACCCCTGCCTGGACAGGCTTTTAGTGCTTTTCTGGGTACATTACATGGAGGGTGGTCCTCATTTACTATGCACATATTTATTGTAGGTGATTACCTTTTACACATAACAAAGGAAAGAATGTTGTTAATTACTTCAAAGAGAAGGATGTTGCAGATACAAAGGGGAAAGTGGTTGAACTGGTAACACTCCATACTTGGGAGGTTTAGGTCAGATTTTAGGAAGTTGCTTTAAAGATATGCAGTAAGCATTTGCTGCCTCAATTCAGAGTGAGGGAGTTTTAGCAGAAGCCAGTCTCATAGCAGCCTAGGTACAATGCAGGCCTGATTCCTCATGGGAGAACCTATCCATGAGTGTGGGTCCTGTGTTGCCAATCTCACTCCCCATCAGTTTTCTGAATCAGGGACTGGGCTACATTTCCTACTGCCATGTGGAACAGTCCCCTATAAGTATCAAAGTCAGAGAGTAGGAAAGATTCATTGGAAACACAATTCCCTTCTATAATCCAGTAACCCAGAGAGGATCTAAAAGCAGTTATTCAGGAAGACATCAAATATCACCCATCAGGAACTTTGTAGCACAGTTAAGGAGGTGATTGTCAAGAAATGAAAATGTTAATGAAGTCAAATCTTACCTATGGTGCGTCTAAACAGTCATGGGGAGCCATTGAAGAACACTTAGAGAATGGCATGATTCACGTTTTGTTTTGTTTTATTTTGTTTTGTTTTGTTTTGTTTTTAACAGAACTAGCTGTCCTCCAAAGAGTTAGAGGAGGAAAGACTTTAAGAGAGAAACAAAGTTTTCTTACAGTCACTGTGGTGGTTAACAAGGATAAAATTGAAGTCAGCACAGAATAATAAATAGGAGGAAAAGCTATGAGAAATGTACAAGTAGAATCTATAGGACTTTTCAACTAACTATATAGTGGGTGAGGTATTGGGAGAAAGCCAATATGTTGTAAGAATATTTGATTTCAATGACTTGCATGAGCCTGTCATCATTTATCAAAATAAGAAGTATTTTTGAAGGGAAAATAAAGTACAGCTTTAAATGAAGAAAGATAATCAGTTAAGTTTAAGTTATGTTGAGTTTGAAGCTGACATGGGACACATCAGTGGAAATATTGAGTAAACAAATATGTGTGTGTGTAGATTTTGAAACATCAAAGCAATTTAGGCTAAAAATAAATATTTTTGAACCAGTAGCATGTAGATAAAAACTGGTACTTATACCATGGAAGCAGATATGTTTAACCATAGAAAGGTACAAAGAATGGAAAATGACAGAGCCTGCTATAGAACTCCAGGTGAAGGAGTCTGAGGAGCAGGCAGAACAACAAAGGGAAAACTGGGAACATGAGGTATCACTAACACCAAAGAAATTTCCAAAAAGATGAGTGACAAACAAAGGAAACCACTAGGCACTATTTAACACAGTATGTAACAGATTATTTTTAATATGTTCAGCAACATAAGTGTTCTTTGTCAGAGAACTTCAAGTGGAGTCGTAAGAATGGAGGCTGATTTGGGGTGAGTAGAAATAAATGAGAGGTTAATAAGTAGAGACAGAGAACTTGCATAAAACCCTCCCCATTATTTGACCTTTGTCAAACCCACTAGCCCTATCTCTCATCATGTTCTATTTGGACCCTACAATCTAGTCATTAAAAAATACTTACAATTTCCAAAAAATACCAGACCATGTCTTGCCTTTTCTAACACATCTTCTTTTGAAGGTTAAGCTGAAGCCTTTTTCCTTCCAACAAGTCTAACCTGCCAAGTTTCCCCAAGTAGACAAGACCTCTTCTCCCCTTGTGAATATGGTATCCATTGCTTACATCTACCCTGGTGACTAACCCAGGATGTGACTGATCATGATTGCAACCTGGGTCTCACTCTTGGAACTTCCCAATCAGTTAAGTGAATGTGATAGATTATAGAAATGGCCTACAAGTTTCTCTCCTCTGGATTCATATTCTTTGAAATGTGATTCTGCTACTTTTTCTACCAAGAGATTGGAATCTATTACTCCAATTTTGCTTGAATCAGATCTTGGCTATGCAACTTGACTTGGGAAATGAGGCACTAGCAAACATGACCCAAGTAAGGCATGAGATATTCATTCCTGATGGCACTAAGAATAAGATCACTTTATGAACAAGCAAAATTTCACTGGCTAGAGAAAGAGAGTTCACATGGAGGAGAAAGCCATCTTCACTGATACTGTGCAATTGACAGATGTGTGAGTGAAGTGATCCTAGACCTTCTAGCCCCAAGTTGAGCCAGCCTAAACCAGATGAACTGCCTAGTCCATCCATTAATTGTGATAAATCGGTAACTTTTCATTGTTTTGTCACTAAGTTTTGGAGTAGTTTAGTACATAACAAAAGCTCACTGATAGAGTGACCAATAAACCCACTCATTTTGTTAGATTGTCATTAATCCTCAGAGAGTGTTAAAAGAGTGGCCAGAAAAGTGAGCTGTGTTCCTCAAGTTTACACCATTAAAGGTCAGATTCTTCAATCACATTCACTTGCCCAATATTTCCACAAGAAGATGTTTTAACTATAGGTTGAAAAAGGAGTGGGGAAGACTCCAAATAAATTCTGAGACTGGAGAGAGATGGAAAAGGCCAGTGCTAAATACACAACTGCTAATGATACATTTTTCCAAAGGTTTAAGAAGGCAAGTTTTCTGCAGAGGAAGTAGCATTCAGTAACAGGAGTTTATGAGGACAATGATGCCAAGAACTGGGCTAAAAGGGGCAGGGAAAGCTATAATTCAGAGAAGAAACTAAACTTTGGAAATGAGAACCATACCCAGAAACATAATCATGGATTTGAATGTGGAATAAATTTCCCCTTTAAATACTTCCAAATCATGCTGAATTTACCTCTAATGTACACAGATATGCAAGAGTTTTTGCCCTATGAATAATTTTTAAAAATTGTTCAGTGCTCATAAATCATGATATAATTATCACTTTGTATATGTTAAGATGTTGCTCAATTAATACATTTTATTTTCAAGTATTTCATTAGATCATTTCTAATTTGGTTAACAATAGTGAATACAGGGTATGCTATGCTTAACAGTTATTAGTCTGACAAAATGAAAATTTTGCTCTCAGTTTTCAAAGTTATCTCAGCTCTAAAATTCAGCTAATCTCTTTAAAATTTTTTACTTACACAAAGAGGTGAAGGGAGGGAGAAAGAAAGGGAGAGAAACATTAATGTGAGAGAGAAACATCAATTGGTTGCCTCTCACATGCACTTAACCAAGGATTGAATCAAATCAAATCCGCAACCTAGGCATGAGCCCCATTGAGACCGCACCAGTGACATTTTGATTTGTGGATGATGCCCAATCAGCTGAGCAATACTGGTGAGGGCAAATTCAGCTGATCTTAAATGAACCACAGTTTCCAACGATATTCTTAAACAATTGTACTTTTACTTGTGACTCTAAAACCAAAATTGGTCCTAAGACATTTTAATTTGTTTTTGTCCATGGAAATCAATGATATGTTTTGAACCAAAACATGTTAGAATTTCAGAAGAGTTCAGAAATGCATTTGCTTTTAGAGAAAAATACGTGCCCTCCTTTGTGTTTAGAGGGGCAAAAATGTCATTTGTGTGGTATACTTAGTCTAATGAAAACTAGCCTCCTATTAGACTTGCACTATAACTACCTTCTGTAATATAAACAACTGAAGTCCTTGCAAAAAAAGCACATAATAAATAATAGATTGATTCATATTCCTGAAAAAGCTGAGGCATTTAATTGCATTATCACTTTCCTTAAAAACTAATGAACTCAACGTAACTAAAAATATTCATAAATCAAATATCAAATATTTATTGAATGCCTTATGTTGACTTATTTATTTGACAAATATTTAATGAGAAGTTAACTATGTTCTCAATGCTGGACTATGTGGTAAATAAAAGGAGTTTAGCCACTTGCCTTCACAGAATCCATGGAAACCTAAAAAAATAATGAAATAAATATATGTGAGAAAATCATGAATGTTATGGTATACATAATAAATGAAATAAACAGAGCATTATGATAGAGAAAAAATAGGAGAGGTTTATTTGACCTAGCATTAGTCCTAGAGGGAGGACATTAAAGTTCAGACAAGATACTTAAGAAAAATCACCCAGAAAAAAATGAGCAAAATTTTTTTAAATATTTTATTTATTTATTTTTTAGGGAGGGAAGGGAGGGAGGGGGAGAGAGAGAGAGAGAGAGAAACATCAATGTGCGGTTGCTGGAGGTTATGGCCTGCAACCCAGGAATGTACCCTGGCTGGGAATCGAAGCTGGGACACTTTGGTTCCCAGCCCGTGCTCAATCCACTGAGCTACGCCAGCCAGGGATATGAGCAAAATTTTTAAAGGTTATATTGGTGAGCTAATTTTTCCAAAATTTTGTGTTTTTTCCTCTTTTTCTAATGTACTTTTTACTTTTATTTTAGTATATTTTATTGATTATGCTACTACAGTTGACCAAGTTTTTTAGCCCCTTTATACCCCTCCTCACTGCACCCCACCACCCTCCAGCATCCCCTCCCCCTTAGTTCATGTCCATGGGCTGTAAATATAAGTTCTTTTGCTTATCCATTTCCTATACTATTCTTAACCTCCACCTGTCAATTTTGTGCCTACTTATTATGCTTCTTATTCTTTATACCATTTTGCCCCATTCTCCCCCTCCCCCTTCCCACTGATAACCCTCCATGTGACCTCCATTTCTGTGATTCTGTTCCTGTTCTAGTTGCTGAGTTTTTGTTTTTGATTTTTAGGTTCAATTGTTGATAGTTGTGAGTTTGTTGTCATTTTACCTCTTCATAGTTTTTGATCTTCTATTTCTTAGATAAGTCCCTTTAACATTTCAAATAATAAGGACTTAGTGATGATGAGCTCCTTTAATTTGACCTTATCAGGGAAGCACTTTATCTGCCCTTCCATTCTAAATGATAGCTTGGCTGGGTAGAGTCATCTTGAATGTAGGTCCTTGCCTTTCATGACTTGGAATACTTCTTTCCAGCCCCTTCTTACCTATAATATTTCAGCTGATAGTCTATACTGGAACTCCTTTGTAGGTAACTCCTTTTCTCTAGCTGCTTTTAAGAGTCCCTCCTTATCTTTAGTCTTGGCTAATGTAATTATGATGTGCCTTGATATGTTCTTCCTTGGGTCCAACTTCTTTGGGCCTCTCTGGGCTTCCTGGACTTCTTGGAAGTCTATTTCCTTCACCAGATTGAGGAAGTTTTCCTTCATTATTTGTTCAAATAAGCTTTCAGTTTCTTGCTGTTCCTCTTCTCCTTCTGGTACCCCTATGAATCAGATGTTGGAGCATTTAAAGTTGTCTCAGAGGTTCCTAAGCCTCTCCTCATTTTTTTTTTTGAATTCTTATTTCTTCATTCTGTTCTGGTTAGATGCTTTTTTCTTCCTTTTGTTTCAAATCATTGATTTGAGTCCCAGTTTCCTTCTCTTCACTGTGTGGTTCCCTGTAGTATTTTCCTTTATTTCACTTTGTATAGCCTTAATTTCTTCCTTTATTTTGTGACTGAACTCAACCATTTCTGTGAGCATCCTGATTACCAGTATTTTGAACTCTGCATTTGATAGATAGTCTATCTCTTGATCACTTAGTTCTTTTTCTGTAGTTTTGATCTGTTCTTTCATTTAGGGCATATTTTTTTTTGTCATGGTGCACCTGTTATGTTATAAGGGGTGGAGCCTTAGGTATTTGCCAGGGCAGGGCAACCCTCTTCACTGTGGTGCTATATGTGGGGGAGGAGTCAGAGAGGGAACAGTACCAATTGCTCATCATTCTTCCCACTTTCCAATATTTCCCTCACTTCCCACAAGGGGAATGTGCCCTTTCAGGTGCTGATTCGCAGGTGGGTGGGTTTGTGTACATTTTAGGACCCCCTGAGCCTCTCCAATGGACTCTCCTATGAGACTGGGAGTTTCTCCCATTGCCAAAACTGCCCACAAATTTTTACAGCCAGGAGTTTTGAGTCTTTAGTTTCTCATGCTGAAACCCTGGGTTTTGTGGTCTGTCTCACTCCCCAGTCTTCTTCCTGGCTTATTGGCAAATGAATGAGAGACCAACAGGTCAGCCAGCTGCAGCCTTGAAATACATTCTCTTGGCCCCTGCTGCCATCTCTGCCCCTCCTACTAGTCTGGATGAATGTTTCTCTAACTTCTTTGTTGTCAGACTTCCATGCAGTTTGGATTTCTGGTAGTTGAGGTTGTTTTTTGTTTTTAAATTGCTTGTTATCTTTCTTTTGGTTGGGCAAGGAAGCCAAGTGTTTCTACCTATACCTCCATCTTAGCCAGACTGCTCACTTACAGACAAGGGCCCTTACTTCAGGGGCACTTCCCCCATCACAGGGCTCTGTCTAGCCTTTGACTGGAGTCCTGTCTGGCTGTCCTTGCACTTCTCCAGTTCCACTGAACCACAGCAGTGGAAGGCAGTCCCTCTGTCTTTGCCACCATGCCATTGATCCAAGTCTCCAAAATTTGGTTCTTACCCAAGTTCATTAGTTCCTAATTATATTTGATCATTGGGTATAGAAGGTCCTAGATGGCTAAGTTGACATAAAACTTCTTTTGGATCTATAGATTTTACAATTATTGATTAATTAGATTTGAAAGTGAAAGTTAAGCAAACTCTGTTTTGTTGTTATTTTTCTCTAATTTAGAATTTTTGTTGCAGAGATATAGATATGTGCATGAATATTTGAATATTTTCTGATGAAGCATCTATTTGAAGCAACAATTGACTTCATTTAAAATGTGAGTTTTGTGCAAAAGTTGATAGTGCTTTTCAAGAAGATGAAAAATTACTTTAGTTGAATCAACAAAAAGGCCAAAATAATCCATCAGTATTATGTTATTGTTGACCTTTCTTGCAACTCACAGATATAACAAATTTTCAAGTCCTTCAAAAGCATTTCTGGATATCTTTCTGATTTGATGGTTGTTAAGGAGACTGAAAAACAAAAATGAACAAAATTCCACAATGAGAAACAGATTTTACAAACATAAGAATTCTACCAGATATAGTGCTTTATATAATAGAAAAACATTTACTGACATGGCTTACTAAATTTAGAAATTTATAATTTTCTATTTAAAAAAGCTGTATTATGTTGGGAACCACCTTGCCTGGTATCAGAAGCTGTAACCCCCACCAAGGCTAAGGCTGAGGGAATGACCTTGTAGATAAAGCTTATCTCCCTGGCAGGAGCACCACTTCTGCTCCTTTTACTTCACCCAGCCTGTCCCCCAGTGCTTGGCTGGTTAGCCAATGATGGGTAAGATTCCCCAAGGAGGGAACAATCTAAGACAGGCACGATCACATGGGAGGCCCCCAAGGAAGGACTTTGGGGGCTACAGCAAAGGAGGTGATGGACCCTCACCCCTCGGCTTTGACATAGCCTGAGTCCTCATTGTCTGCAAGAAAATCTCCTAATCTCTTGGCTGCCTTACTTCCCTTGCTCCACCTAAGCCTGAAACAATGACAGAGGGTGGTACAGCCCTGTGCTGGAAAGGGCAGGTTCCCCAGGTGATCAGGCCTAAGAAAGAATATGTAAAATCCTGTGAAACCTGCTTTGTTTAGAATGCTCTCAAATTGAATGATAAGGGTCCAAGGAAGAAGTAAGTTTGTTCCTTAAAGTTTTTCATAGCTCTTTGACCCTGACTCAAAATAGGCCTCAGAATTAGTTCCTTGTTGTTTGATCCTTACTTCCTAGCAATGAGTATTGAGCTTTACCTGAATTCTTATGCAAATGAACCCAATAAAATGCCTGCTCAGGTGGGGAACGAGGCGCTCTCCCTTAGTGGTGCTCTCCCCTAGGGAGGGTGGCCATGGCGCTCCCGACTGGAGTGGCCATTTCATTCCTAATTCCCCACAGGACCTGGTTGTCTCTGTGTATGTTTTTCTTGTGTTTTGATGAGCCATCTGCAGCGTTCCACGGTCACTGCCAGTCGGTGGCCGAGTCACTATTAAAACAGTAGTTTGTAACAAAAGACTTTTCAAAAATAATTTATATGTATTAAATTACCCTAAAATACACCCAAAATCACAATAAATCCAGGGACAAAATTCTTGTTTTCCTCAAGCCTATTATTTAAAAGGAAAATTATAAACATAATCATGGTAACAAAGAAACATACTCCTAAATAAACAGATGGAAAGGTACATACACCCTGGCTTAAGCATTTCCCTTGGAAAAATAAATATCATAGCTCTTGGCCCACAGTGGACTCTCAGTGTGTATTTGTTAAACTGTCAAACCCAGAGTCTATTATACCATAGAAAATTGAGCTCTTTTTATAGAACTCTCAAATGATCCAAAAATTACTTCTAGAAAATCCAGGGAGAACAATAACAGGTGGCAGAATAAATTGAACAGCAAAACAACTTACAGAAGATCATCTTTCAGCAACTATGAATGCTTTTGAAAAAGCAATATGGCGAGTTAAAATTATAGATTTTTCAGTAAATATACTTTCAATTTCTTTCAAATTTAAATAATTATAGTATGTTTAAGTGTACAAGAAAAATCTGCTAATTATATTGGCACATGTTTCTGAATATTCTATAGTCTTTAAAAAATCCAAATCTTCTAAAATCCATTGTCAAAGTCAAATGTTAGAAGGTTCACTTTTAGTATATGTAAAGTATTTGTTTTGTGAGGTACTATTTGATGTAACTGATTAGAAAAACAGAAGTGCTTTAGCCAATGAAGCAGGTGATTATTTTAGTCTTTATACAGAATGACTCAGACAGTGTAGACATCCTCAGTCTCAACTACTCCTAACTTGCTCACCACATGCCTCACCCTTAAAGACTCAGCCACTCTATTTCCCAAACAGCATCCAAAGCCATGTTCTGATATGCCATCTATGACACTGAAAACATCGCTCACCATTTATGATTGTCTAGTGTTCTGGGTATCAGGGGGTAAAACAATAAATTTATGCTGTGCATTAGAGCTGATACCATACAGAAATAATGTCCATTTTATGGATTATCCTTAGCTTTAGTACACAATCCAATAAACTTGAGAATTCACCATATGTTAAAAGAATTTTTAAACTGACTAAAATCAACATGGCTCATTTAAATGTAGTTGATACCAGTCACAAATGTTGTCCTGAAGGAATATGTTACTATACTTCTTTAGGTCCCCAAACTACCAATATACAACTGTTTTACTTGAAGCATGAGTACTAGTCTGTCTCCATACTCTATTAAGTATATGCATGAATGCATGTGCCATAAAGTATGTGCATGTAAGCACATTTTATGTGTGCATATTTATACACATATGCATGTGGCTACATACACGCATACATGTACCCATATGGGTTTGTGCATATATTACATGTGTGTAATTTGAGCATTATCTATGTGATGTGTACATATGTATGATACATGGCATGTGTATACACTCTAAATCTTACCTAGCCCACAAAACATAGGAAACAATATGTTTGACTATTTTCTTAATTATCCCAAAGATGGTGCCTAGGACAGAAGTTGATCTATTTCATACAAAGGATGCCTTCAGACATTAATGCTTAATTCTCTTTCAATACCACCATTGAGATAGGAAAAGATACTGCTTATCATAATTTATCATTTTTCATTATAGAAAAAGTGCTTGAAGCCTATGTTTCTGCATATTCTTACACAGTAATCTAAATTTTGGTAAAAAATAAAACATGCAATTTCTAAGAATTGCACTGAAGTTGTTTCTATTTCTTTAACATTGTAATTCAATATGAATGTTAATAATTTAAAGTGTGGGATAGTTTCCTTGGAACTATTTTTATTACTGACAAGAAACAAATTTATTAAAATTATTCACAGTTGAATGCATTTTTCAATCACAAATACATATTTCTGTCAAAGTTTATTCTAAGCCTATATTTTCCATCAAAATCTTTGTTATAATTTTAATGGATGAAAGCTTTTACTAACAATATTTTGGATAAGTGATTATAGAGACTGTCATTTATTATTTTAATTTTATTTTTCATAAAGAAGATATATTCAAAATTTATGAGTGCTTCTGTTGAAATTCAGGGTATAAAACAGTACCTAACACATCTTCACCAAAGATCAATGCAAGCTTGACGAAAGTCATGATGGGCTCTGTATTCTACTATTGCCTATGATGCTGAGAAGAAACAAAAGATGCAAACAAAATTCACAAGTAAAAAATGTTATATTTTACTGAAGAAATAAAATAATTTCTGAAGGCAGGAGATCTGTTTATCCTTATGATTAAATCCTTGGAGGGAGAGAGGAAACAGCAGAGACCAATAAACTTGTCTTATCAGCTACATCTTTTGTTGCTGTAATACAGTGTCTTAAATAAACACAGTGCACACAATATGCTTGTACATTTGATATTACATAAAAATATACTGTGGTTAGAAATATTTTGTTTAAAAAAAGCAACAAGTAACTATTAGGAAAGGTAAAAGCTTTTGCATAGTTATGTACTCATCAAAGTGGAAGAAAGCAGAATAGAGCTTTCTCATGTGTAATGTAAAAATTTCCATTCGAGAAAATGGCAAGATTTACTCTGAAAGTAAATAATTATATCCACATGTAAATGCAAATAACATATTCTTTTTGTTTTTGTAAATGGCAATAATGTTGATGTTTCTGCTTATTATGTTTACTTTTCATTTGGACACTCTCCAGAAATCTGGTTCTGCTGACATTAACATGGCAGGATTGTGTACTTCATTTCCATGCTTACTGAAGTAAACAGAGAACCAAACTTTCAATATGCATAAAGCATTATTCCTAAGTGATTTGTGTAGCTGCAAAGAGATATGTGGGCAAAATCAGTAATGACTATCTTTTAAAAATGTGCCATCCTCAATACCACTAAAAATATTTACATTATTGTAAGTACCACATAAGTCATTTGTAATTCAAAACATTCAAAAAGAGGGCAGGGGGAAGGAATAAAAATGTCAGGCTGATTTAAAGAGCATAAATTTATTATCAATTGAACATGCACATTTCTCAAAGGAAAATGCATATTTACATGTCAAATCTTTCTATGAGTGACAAATTCTTTTACACATCCAATAGATTGACTGTCCTCTCTCTTGAAATTTTAAGACTTCATAATTTAAATATTCAGAAGTAAAAAATAGATATTTTGAAAATTTGTAGTAATGTCCATCTTTCCTTTTCTCTGTAAATTAACTACATTTTCTCCATATATCTACTTGTTTGTCTTTATTGATTTACTATTAACCCTTTGCATGTAAAAATTTAACTTTTGCTTATAACATGTATTAAAAATATTTTTTTAAATTTATAGTTTGTACTTTGGGATTTTTTTATTATTTGTACCACACGGATGTTTTAAATTTTATGTAATTCAATTTATTGGTCATTTCCTTCAACATTTTTGTTTTTTATATCATGCTTAGGCTTCCCTGAGTCTAAAATTACATTATAACCTTACTTGTTTTCTTAAGCTATTGTGGTTTCATTTAAATGCTTATATCTTTAATTTATCTGCAGTTAATTTTATTTTTTTCCAAATTACTTATTGTCATTATTATTTATATATTTATATTTTCATGTGATCTGAAATGCTGACATAATCATATGCATATTTCTGACATGCATCTGAGTCTATAGATATTAAAATGAAAATATTTAAAGTATTATTTTCTATTTTATTTTATATGAAGGGTAGTTTGATATAAATTAACTAGATTCTTTCTTCATATATCTACTTGTTTGTCTTTATTGATTTATTGTTAACTCTTTGCACGTAAAAATTTAACTTTTGCTTATAATATGTATCAGAAATATTTTTCCTAATATAGTGCCCCTCCTGTACTGCTTTAATGGTAATTTTCACAGACCTTTTTTCTGGGTGTACTTTAGGAGTGTTATTCAAATTTTTAAAAATCTTTTAAGTATTTTAATTAATATCTGCATTTTATCATATTGACTTTATCTATCTAAGAACAAAGTTTGTCCTTCCACTTACTAAATCATCTTTTATAGCTCAGTACATTTTAGAAGAATTTTTCTTTCTGTTAAATGTGGGAGTTTTCATTATAATGCTTACATAAGCTTCAGGTGTATAACATTGTAATTTGATATCTGAATACACTATGCTGTGCTTACCACCAAAGTCTAGTTCCCATTTATCACTATATATTGGATCTCCTCTACCCATTTGCTCTACTCCACTCCACTTTCCCTTCTGTAACCACCAATCTATTGTCTGTACAGTCTGACTTAGGTTTTGATTTGATTTTTCCTTTTCCACCCGATTTCTTTTATGTGGCACAGTACTCTGAAGATCCATCCATGTTTTGGCAGATGGCAATATTTCATCTTTTTATAACTACTTTATTACATATAGTTATATATAAGGCATATATAAAATATTTTATCTAGCAATGGGCACTTAGGCTGTTTCCATATCTTGACTATTGTACATAATGCTTGCAATAAACATAAGGATGTATATGTCTTTTTGAATACATGTTTTCATATTCTTTGTTTCAATATCCAAAAGAGAAATTGCTGGATGGTGCAGTAGTTCAATTATTAATTTGATGAGGAACTCCATACTGTTCTCCATAGCGGCTGCACCAATTGACATTCCCACCAGCAGTGAATAAGAGTTCCCTTTTTTCCACTGCATCTCCAGCACTTGTTATTTCTTGTCATTTTGATAATAGCCTTTCTAACAGGTATGAGACAATACCTCATTGTGACTTTAATATGCATTCCCCTTATAATTAGCAACATTGAAAATCACATACGTCTGTTAGCCATCTGTCTGCCCTCCTTTGAAAGATGTCTATCAGATGTTCTGCTCATTTCTTAATCAATTTTTGTTACTGTTCTTGTTCAGTTGTGTAAGGTTTTTAAAGATATTTTAGATATTAACTCCTTATTAGAAATATCATTTGCAAATATATTCTTCCATTAGGTCAGTTTACTTTTTACTTCATCAATGATTTATTTTATTGTACAGAATATTTTGAGTTTGATATAGTCAGATTTGTTTACTTTTTCTTTCCCTTTCTTTCCCTTTGGAGTAAAATTTACACACAAAAAAAATCACTAAAACCAATGTTCAGTGGCTTAGTGTCTGTTTTTTTCCATGTATTTTGTTTCAGGTCTTACATTTAAGTCTTTAATCCATTCTGAGTTAATTTTCTTTAGTGTCGTGTAAGAAAGCAATCTAGTTTCATTCTTTTTTGCATGTGCCTGTCTGGTTTTTTCAACACCATTGATTAAAGAGGCTTTCCTTTATCCATTGCATTTTCTTGACTCCTTTATCGTAAATTGGTTGTCAATATATGGCTGAGTTTATTTCTGGGCTCACGATTCTGCTCCATTGTTTTGTGTGTTTTTCTGCCAAAACTATACTCTCTTGATTATTATAACTTTGTAGTATAGTTTAAAATCAGAGTATAGTACCTCTGGCTTTGTTATTTTCCCCCCTCAGGATTTCTTTGAATATTTGAAACCTTTTGTAGTTCCATGCAGAATTTTAAAATACTTTTCCCTAGCTGGTGTGGTTCAGTAAATTGAGTGCTGGCCTACTAACCAAAAGGTCACTGGTTCAATTCCCATTCAGAGCATATGCCTGGGTTGTGGGTCAGGTCCCCAGTAGAGGGTTCATAAGAGGCAACCACATATTGAAGTTTTTCTTCCTCTCTTTGTCCTTCCCTTCCCCTCTCTCTAAAAATAGATGAATAAAATCTTTGAAGAAATTTTTAAAGTATTTTATACTATTTCTGTGAAAAATGTCATTGGGATTTTTATTAGTATTGCACTGAATGTATAGATCACTTTACATAATATGAACATCTTAACAATGTTAATTCTACCAATTCATAAACACAGAATATCATTCCATTTCTTGTGTTTCAATTTAGTCCAACAGTGTCTTGTAGTTTGTTGTTTCTTGCTAGGTATTTTAAACTTTTTGTTGTGATTGCAAATGGGATTATTATCTTGTTTCTCTTTCTGATAGTTTGTTTGTAGTGTATAGAAACATAATAAATTTTTGAATGTGAATTTTATATTTGCAAATTTGCTATATTTGCTTATTATTTATAACAGTTTTGGGGGCAGTATTTAGATCCCTCTCTATATAAAATTATATCATCTGCAAATAGTGACAGTTTTTTTTTCTGATTTGGATGGCTTTTATTTCTTTTTCTTGTCTAATTTCTTTGGTTAGAACTTTCTGTGCAATGTTGAATAAAAGTGGTGAAAGTGGGCATCCTTATCTTATTTCTGATCTTAGAGGAAAATATTTCATTTTTTCTCTATTGGTATGCTGTTAGCTGTGGACTTGTCATACATGGCCTTAATTATGTCAGGATACATTTTTTCTATACTCATTTTGTTTAGAGTTTTTACCATAAATGAATGTTGTAGTTGTCAAATGCTTTGTCTGTATCTATTGAGATGATAATATAATTTTTATCCCTCCTTTTGTCAATGTGGTGTATCACATTGATTGATTTGCGGATGTTGAGTCATCCTTAAAACTCTGGAATAAATCCTATTTGATAGTCATTTATAACCTTTTTAATGCATTGTCATATTTTACTTGCTATGATTTTGTTGAGGATTTTTGCACTAATGTTCAGAGATAATGGCCTGTAATTTTCCCTTCTTGTATTGTCCTTGCCTAGTTTTTGTGTCAGGGCAATGTTAGCCTCATGAAATGAGTTAAAAAGCATTCCTTCCTCTTCAATTTTTTGGAAGAGTTTGAGAAGGATAGGTAATAAATCTGCTTTGAATATTTGGTGGATTCACCCATGAAGTTATCTGGTCCTGGCTTATTGTTTTGGGGGAGCTTTATGATTACTGTTTCAATTTTATAACTAGTGCTCAGTGTGTTAATATTTTTTATTTCTTTATGATTCATTCTAGGAAAGTTAGATGATTCCAAAATTTTACCATTTCTTCTAGATTATCCAATTTGGTGGCATACAGCCTTTTGTAGTAACTTTTAATGATTTTTTGTGGGGTTTTGTTTTTGTTGTTGTTGTTGTTCTATTACAGTTGTACCAATTTTTCCCCTGTTGCTCTCTCCTGGCCTGCCCTCCATCTGCTCCCACAGTCAATCCTCACCCTGTTGTCCATGTTCATGGGTGCTGTGTTTTATCAAATGCCTTTGCTTTTTCAGAATCTATTGACATGATCAGGTGATTTTTATCTTTGTTTGTTTATTTGTTTATGTGATGTATTATATTTATTGATTTGAGAATATTATACCATCCTTTCATCCCTGGAATAAATCCCACTTGATCATGCTGTATGATCTTTTTAATGTATAGCTGCATCCAGTTTGCCAGTATCTGGATGAGGATTTTAGCATCTATGTTCATCAGCGATATTGGCCTGTAGTTTTCTTTCTTTGTTGTGTCTTTACCTGGTTTTTGGAATTAGGATAACACTGGCCTCATAGAAAAAGTTCTGGAGTCTTCACTCTTCTTGAATTTTTTCTGGAATAGTTTGAAAAGGATAGAAGTTGGCCTCTTCCCTAAAACTTGGTAAAATTTGCCTGTAAAGCTGTCTCAACCAGGGCTTTTGTGTGCTGGGAGTTTTTTATTATTGCTTCAATTTTACCAGTTGTTACCAGTCTTTCAGGCTTTCAGCTTCCTCTTGATTCAGTTTGGAAAGATTATATATTTCTAGAAATTTGTCCATGTCAGCCAGGTTTTCAAATTTCTTGTAATATAGTTGTTCATAGTAATTTCTTACAATCCTTTGTATTTCTGTGGTATCAGTTGTAACTTCTCTGCCTTTTCTGATTTTATTTATTTGGGTTCTGTCTCTTTTTTGTTATTGATGTTGATGATGAGCCTGATTAAATGTTTGTACATTTTATTTATCTTTTCAAAGAAAACCTATTGGATTTATCAACACTTTGAATGTTCTTTTAGTCTCTATATCATTTAATTCTGCTCTAATCTTGACTATTTCCTTCCTTCTACTTAATCTGTGTTTTGTTTGTTGTTCCTTTTATTCCTGTAGATGTAGCATTAGGTTTTTATTTGAGTTTTTTTCCATCTTTTTTGGGTAGGCTGTATTTCTATGCACTTCCCTCTCAGGACTGCCTTTGCTGTGTCTCATAGGTTTTGGATCGTTGTGTGTTCATTTTCTCTTGTTTCTAGAAACTTTTTGATCTCATCATTAATCCATTCATTATTTAATAGCATGTTATTCAGTCTCCATGAATTTAAACATTTTTGAGTTTTTTTTCCTTAAAGTTGGTTTCTAGTTTCAAGCCATTGTGATCCAAGAAGATGCTTGATATGATTCCAGGTTTCTTGAGTTTGTTGAGGCTTGTTTTGTGTCCTACCATATGGTCTATCTTTGAAAATGTTCCATGTACATTTGAAAAGAATGTTTATTTTGCATCTTTTGGGTAAAAGTTTCTTTATATATCAATTAAGTCCATTTATCTAGAGTACTGTTCAACATCATAATATCCTTGTTGATTCTTCACTGGAAGATCTATCCATTGTTGACAATAGGGTGTTAAAATCCCCTACTATGAGTGTGTTGCTGCCAATACCTTTCTGGAAAGCCTCCAAGATTTTCCTTATATATATCGGAGCTCCTATGTTGAGTACATATATGTTTACAAGGGTAATGTCCTCTTGATGCATTGTTCCCATGAGTATTATGAAATGACCTTGTTTGTTGTTTTTTATGGCCTTTGTTTTGAATTCTACTTTGTCTGATATAAGTATTGCTACCCCAGCTTTTTTTTTTTCACATCCATTTTCTTGGAGTATTTTTTCCATTACTTCACTTTCAGTCTGTGTAAATCTGTTGTTCTGAGGTGAGTCTCTTTTAGACAGCATATATGGGGGTCATGTTTTCTTTATCCATTCAGCTACTCTATATCTTTTGATTGCAGCATTTAATCTATTTACATTTGAGGTTATTATTGATAGGAACTTGTTCATTGCTATATTTTCCTTTGTTCTTGTGTTCCTCTTTGTCTCTCTTTTTCTTCACTTCTTAGAAAAGTCACTTTAACATCTCTTGCAATGATGGTTTGGTAGAGCTGTATCCATTTAGCCTTTTTTTTTTTGGTATGGTATGCTCCTTATTTTGCTTTCCATTTTAAGTGAGAGTCTTCCTGGATAGAGTATTCTTGGTTGCAGGCCTTTGCTTTTCATTACTTGGAATATTTTTTGCCATTCCCTTCTGGCTTGTATTTCTGTTGAGTCATCAGCTGATAGCCTTATTGGGGCTCCCTTATATGTTACTAGCTATTTCTCCTTTACTGACTTTAATATTCTCTCTTTGCCTTTAAATTTTGCCATTTTTATTATGATGTGTCTTGGAGTGGGCCTCTTTGGATTCATCTCGATTGGTACTCTCTGTGCTCCCTGGACTTATATGACTTTTTCTTTCATCAAATTAGGGAAGTTTTCTGTCATGACTTTTTCAAACAGGTTTTCTATGCCTTGTTCCTCTTCTTCTCCTTCTGGTATTCCTATGATACATATATTATGTTTCATGTTGTCCTGTAGCTCCCTGTAACCTTCTTCATTCTTTTTGAGTCTATTTTTATTTTGTTGTCCTGTCTGGGGATTTTTTCCTGCCTTATCCTCTAGCTCACTGATTTGATCCTCTGTTCCATCTAGCCTACTTTTAGTTCTTTCAATTGTGTTCTTCATTTTAGATATTTGTATTCTTCATTTCCTCTTGGCTCTTACTGATAATTTCCATGTCTTTTTTTCATGCTGATATAGTTTGCAGTTTCTTGTAGCTTCCCTGTAGTTTTTTGTAGTTCTTACTGAGCTCATTGAACTTCTTTATAACCATTATAATGAAATCAATGTATGATAGTTTACTTGCCTTTATTTCACTTAGCATTCTTCCTGCAGACTACTCCTTTACTTTGGGTTGTTTCTTTGTCTCCCCATTTTAGTTGCTCTTCTTGTTTGTTTCTGCTTCTTAGAATGATCTGCTTTGACTCCCTGTCTTTGTGATGTGAACTTCTATGGTAGGAGACCTGTGGGATTCAGATGTGCAGACTGAACTTGATGTTCTTTGGATGTCCTTTATGCCAATTACATTGTCTCTCTGGTTGTAATTGGGTTTTGATTGTTGTGGGGTCATTCTTTGGTGGGTCCTTCCCTCTGGCTGGCTGGCTGAGAGTCACTATGCCCACCACATCTTGTATGCTATTGTGCATGTGCTGCCAGAAAAAAAATTCACAGCCCATAAAACAAACCCACACCCACACAAAAACCACCTACTCACAATCACACTCTCAACAACAAATGAGCCAGTATTCATTAGGGTGTAAAGAGATTAAGACTATTATAAGAAAGGAGAAATGAATATGAAATGACTACCTGAAAGAAAACTGATTTTGAGAGTGTAGATGGAGAAGCAATAATAAGAGCAGGGAATTGGGGAAAAGCAAAAAGAGGAAGAAAGTAAAATTTACATTGTAAATAAAAAAGAGAATGAAGAAGGTGGAATGGAGCAAGAGAAGGGAAACATATAGTATTATGATTAAACAGAAATTTAAAATATATATATATAGTGAGGGAGAAAAAGAAAAAAGTAAATAAATGATAAAAACAGAAACCCAATTGAGTAAAAGATCCACCACAACCCTATCAATAACAAATAAACTTAGATTTATATAGGTGAAGTAGGAATAAGAGGGAAAAGAAGAAAGAAAAAAAAACAAGTGATATCTAGAAGAAAGGGAAGTGATTTTGAAATGATAGAGGGAAAAGGAATACTAAAAATGAGGAATAAAAACCAGGGTAATACATGGAAAAATTAAAGTTTGAGACAAAAAAAAAAAGAGAAAGAGTAGGAAGAAGACAGAATGGAGTAGGAGAGGAGAATAATAAAATTTGAAATTTGAAATACCAAAATAGTGAAGCTCTAGAGATAAAACTGAAGAAATGCAACAACAACCACCCAATCTACAATGAATGAGCAAAGGCTGATAAAGGTGGAAAGAGAACAAGGGTATTTTAAGAGCAAGGAAAAGAATGTGAAGTGACCAATGACAAGAAAAAAGACTGGAGAGAGAAGAAATATTAAGATGTGCAGAATGGAAACAGGTTGTGACAAGAGAGAAAACAAAATTTTGAATGAAAATAAGAAGAGTAAAGAAGGTAATATGGGGTAACAGAAAGGAGAAGCAAAATATGGGATTTGAAATAAACTATAATACAAAGTCTAGTGACTGAATATGCACAAACTTGAGGGACAAAAAAATGGATATAAAAAAGCTATGTAAGAAAGAAAATATTACAATGCATGAAAAAGACCACAGTAGAATTTGTCTCAGTAGCATCTACTATTTACCACTATTTTTTTCTTTCTGATTTCACCACTGATGATGTCAGATGTTGACCCTTTCTGACCTTCAGCAACCTGTTTGAGACTGCCAGGGACCCACTGTTTATGGCTTACTCCTTCAGTTGTTAATCTATTCAGTATGTAATCAGCAGATAGGCTTAAGCACCACTGGGTGGAGCACAGTAATTCCTGTGCATGGGGCTATTGTTCCCCCACAGGTTGAAATCACTTAGAGGAGAGTGGTGTGCCTGACTGTTCTCTCAGCTCTTGCCAAAGCCACCATCCCCAGCATCTAAACCACTCTGCCCCACCCCTTTGCCCAAGCCCAGGGTAAGTGGCTTCAAATGAAATATAAAATGCTTTCTGTGACTCTAGACATCTGTCCCTGGCAAAGAGAAACCCTACTGATTTTTGCAGCTCACTATCATCTAGGCTCTTTTCAGGCTCTGGTGCTGTAGGCTGGGGAGCCCTGCTTGGGGTTTATATCCCACACTTCTCAGGAGGAACCCTCAGCCTCTGAAATATTTATCTATCACTTCAGCTGCCACCCATGGGAGCTCAGCAGCCCTCTTGTGTCTCCTCTGCCCTCTGTACCAGTCACATTGTGGTGAAGCTCTTTCTTCTGTCTGTCCATGGTTATAAGTCTCCTCTCCCACTATTGTTCAGTTGTTTATTTTGGATGATTTCTCTATAGTTTAGTTGTAGATTGGTCCTGGAAGAAAGTTAGTGTCATTTCTACTTACTCTTCTGCCATCTTGGATCTCTCCTTTATAGAATTTTGAACAGTGAGAGCAACTGAATCCTGCACATACTCCCTTAGGTTGGACAGGACTTAGCTTCCTTCAAATGCTCCTTTAGCAAAATAGTGACACCTTCGCAGCCATAGCCATGCCCCCTCCATGCCCATTCTCCGTTAATTTTTTGTATCTCTATGTTATCTCTTCTAACTGCTCTTTAATTTATGATTCTATTTATTTGAGTCTTCTCACTTTTATCCTTAGTGAATCTAGTTGAAGGTTTGACAATTTTTTTATCTTTTCAAAGAACCAGCTCTTAGTTTTATTAACATTTTCTATTGTGTGCCTCTATTTCACTTATTTCTTCTATACATTTTGGACCCTGTTGTTTCTATTTTTCTGTTCCTTTAAGGTGTAATTTTTTTTTTATTTGAGAGTTTTCTTGTTTCTTTAGGTTGGCCTGTATTACTATAAATTTTCATCTTAGTACCACTTCTGCTACAGTCAAAAGAAATGGTAGGTTTTATTTTCGTTTGCGTTTGTTTCTATGTATCTTTTGTACTTTCTTTTATTCAGTCAATATTTCTTCACTGACCTAATAGATTTTCAGTAGCATGTTGTTTAATCTGGATATATTTATGTTTTTCAGCCTTCTTCTTGCAGTTTATTTCCAGTTTTATACCATTTTGTTTGGAAAAATACTTGATATGACTTCAATCTTTTAACATTAATTATGACTTGTTTTGAGTCCCAACATATGATCTATCCTTGAGAATGTTCCATGAGCACTTGAGTAGAATACATATTTTCTTGCTTTTGGATGGAATTATCTGTAAATGTCAGTTAAGTCCTTTGTCTAATGTGCCATGTAGGGCCAATGTTTTCTTGTTGACTTCCTCTCTGTATGATCTATCCATTTATACAAATGGAGTAATAAAGTCTTCTACTTTTTGTGTTGCTATTTTAAAAATAAATTTTGTATTACTTTGAGACTTCTTTGCAATCTGAGTATATTTCACACTTACAGCACATCTCATTTCTGAGTAACCACATATCAATTGATCCTTAGGCATATGTGGCTGGTATACATGGCCACCATAAAAGGCAGCATTATTGTTTCGCTCACATTACCCACAGTTTTTTTAAAAAAATTCTTTCTTTCATAAAAAAAAAGTACCCTGTACCTCAGAAAGAACTCACCTCTCCTCTTCATGCAATTTACTAGAACATGTTTTGGGATACTTTCTTTCTGGTAAACTAATATGCTTAAATATATTGTGAAATACCATTTGCTTGACTCATATATTTAACAGAGTACTATAAAGACAAATATTTAGTTGAATGTCCAATTTCAATATTCTATAATCCATTCCATATAGTAGTGGGACTGGGAAATGGGAAGCAGCACATCTAGAAGAACTCTCTTAAGCCCCTTAGGTGATAGTTCATATACATCTCAAGGCATTCCAGCTGCCAAAAACTACAGGGCACTTCAAGAGGTAATTTGCACTAATAAGAGTAATTGATATAACCTCATTTTGGGTGGTTAACCGTATGATCCCTAATGATCATAACAAAGGTGACAAGCCCGTTATTTTTGGATCTTGGTTGTTATCAATATAACTCTCAAACAATTTTCTACCCATACTAATTAGGACTGTTGACCACTATACTACTACAGCATTAGGAATGCCTATAGTGGTAAAACCCACTATACTATTAGGAATGCCTACCAATACTCTGAAAAACAAGAAAGCAGACAAGTGACTCTAGAGGTGGAAGTTGCTATGTCATTTGACTCCTCTTCTAAAAGTATCTCTTTTATTGACTTTTTTGGATTACCTTTCTAATCATACAATCAAAAAATATTAATAGGAAAAAAATAGAATATATTTAATTCAGTGAGGCAAAAGGAAGGCTTCTTTCATTGTTTTATTTGAACTTAATTTTCTGACTCTTAAATATAAAAATACTCAAATTGGCAAGGTGTTCTTCTGAAGTCACTTAACTAGATCCATGGCCTCCTACCAATTCTACCAGGATTTACCTGAGAACTTTCAAGACTGCATTCTGTTAACTATGCCTTCTTGTTATAAAGCCATTTTAAGGCATTTATAGTTCTCTAAGGATAAATGGCAACCTTAGAAAAAAAAGACTCCAGTGCACTACAAAAAGGACTATTACTAACAAGATAATTTATTCTAATCCTCAATAAATTTTCTTGATTACTTAATACTTCGGAGTTTGAGTTTCCCCATCTATAAACTTTTTTAAAAAGTAATAATATCAATTAATTTAAATATACCCAGAGTTGACTTGGGATTAAAACAAGATGTATATGAAAATAGAAAATTAGAGGGAAGTCAATACGTTTATTTATATAGCATGAGGATAAGGGCAGGGTAATAAAGAACTACCTGGAAATATGGGATTCTCCTTAGGAAGACACCTCAGGAAGTCTGATGGATTATAGTGTCCACTGGACCTGAGTCCTTGACTATCTGGCCACTAATGGCATTGTAGCCAGATAATTCCACGTTAGGAGGTATTCTGCCCAGTGAATTGTAGGATAGTTAGCAGCATCACTGGGCTTTAACCACATGTTACTGGAACATCCCCTTGTCCAGTTTTGACAAATACCCCCTATGGAGAGAAAATACCCCTGGCTGAGAACTACTGCTGTGGAGTCTGGGGCCTTGAGAATGATGTAAGCCAGTTTCCAGTTCCCCAGCCTTAGTTTTCATATAGAAAGGAGGACATTGTAATAACTGATAAGAATAATATATAGTAGCCATGAAATTTATTTTGATGTTGTGGGAGCTGACCATCTCCTTACAGGTTAAGTGTTAGGACTCATCAGAGCACTTGAAAGAATGAGAGGAGGATGGCAGGGGAAAATCCAGAGGTAGGAAGCAGAAAACTAAGGGAAATCAAGCAAGAAAGGATTGACATGGTCGTAGAGGTGGTAAGAAATGGAAAACAAAAGTGAAACAAATGACAAATAGATCAATGCAGGTGTAAGGATAAGTCCAAGAGCAAGAATATTATAGGCAGAAATAAGAAAAAAACAGGGATAATTAAAGGGAAAAGAGGAGCGAGTGTGCATGTGTAGTTCTCAAATGAAACTGATGACTGCTCACTGCTTTAAATGTATTTTATTTTAACTTGTTCCTCATGGTGTTGGGAGAACCTCCCAACACCTCAAATGTACAGAGAGAGGCTTCTGACATTACCAGGCAACAACTGGTACACATGGACCATTGCATAGCAGCTGCCCCCCAAAAGATAGCTGTGTCTCACTGTCTTGTGTACACCATGTTCTCAAAGCCCTACATTATACTCATTTATTACTATTTTCCCAGTGAGAGTAAGCATTGTGTTGTCAGAAAAGTTCATTTGGGTTTTTTTTTCCTGCAAGTTGGCTCTAGTAGTGCTTAGCTGTCTTCAACTTTATTCAAAACAATTTTGTGAGATTGTATTGTGACAGCTGCTATATCAGCATGCATTTAAAAAAACATCAAAATTAGTGAATTTTCATATAGCCATTTTAATGTTAAACATGGAAGAAAATACCCTACATCTTCAGCATATTGTGCTTTATCACTTCAAGAAAGGTAAAAACACAACTGAAATGCAAATAAAGATTTGTGCAGTGTATGGAGAAGGTGCTGTGACTGACCAAACATGTTAAAAGTGATTTGTAAAATTTCATGCTGGAGATTTCTCTCTGGATGATGCTCTATAGCTGGATAGACCAGTTGAAGCTGATAGCAATTAAGTCGAGACATTAAAGGAAAACAATCAATGTTATACCACACAGCAGATTCCCGACATACTCAAAATAGCCAAATCAATAAGTTATTAGTGAAAATAAAAAAGGTGTCTTTCATTTTACAGAGAAAACTATATGAACTTTTTGGCCAACCCAATAACTGTGTCACATTATATTGGCTTTCTTCATTAACCTCTTAATTTTTTCAATAGTCAGTTATAGCATCCAGGAATGGGTATAATACTTTATATTTAATCAAAGTAAAAGAAAAGAGAGCAAAGGGGTTTTACCAAAGGTTTGGTTCCTTGAGATATTGGCCCTAAACACAAATTATGTCAAAACTGGTCCTTGTAAAAAGAGATGCTTAATTTAACCACCCTGTTCTGCTCCCATCAATTTCTAGGCCCCCGTGCCCAAAGTGACTTAGGACTAAAGGAGCTTGGATTCTATGTGGATTAAATTGTTTTTAAGTTTCTTATACATCATTAATATTGTACCTGGACCTCCATGGAAAACATTCTCAATAAATATAAAAATAGTTTATTTATAATAGTGTAAGTAAATTTTATTTATAAAATAAAAAACAAATTTAAATGTTTGCTGATATAACTCTAATATTATTACAGCATTCAAAGAACTACAGGCCTTTCCTTCTCCTTCTGTCAAAATATTCTTAAAAGACATTTAATAAGGGGACTATTTTAAGTGTCCCTAAAGTAATTAGAGGAAGAAAGATAAATACATGATTTGTTTTTTATTTCTATGTAACAAATTACCAAAACTTTAGTTGCTTAAAATATCACCCATTTATGATCACAATTTTCATGGGTGGCGAGTCCAAGCACAGCTTTGTTGGATCCACTGCTAATGCCTCATGAGGCTGAAACCAAAGCATCAGATGGGCTGAGTATTCATCTGGAGCTTGGGACCCTCTTCTCAGCTCACTCAGGTTATAGGCAGAATTCAGTTCCTCACAGTTGGAGGGCTGAGGCTCTCAGCTGCTAGAAGCCATCCTTTCCTTCATAGCTTGACTGGTTTTCTCCTTCCATGCCAGTGGGAAAGCATGTCTGCTGCTTAAGTCACTTTTAAAGGGCTCAACTGAATAGATTTGGCTCACAGGGAATAGCCTCCTTTGTGATGTATTAAAAGTCAACTAATTACAGTGAGACCTTCATTAAATATGAAAAACCCCTTTACCTTTGTCATGCAATATAAAGACCATAAGATTTATACATTATTATACACATAAGTATCATGCATACTCCAGGGAAGGGTCAACGTATGGGTTATTGGCAGTCATAACTCCTGCCATATTGAGTTTTAGGTTAGCAGTTGAGGCAAACTGTTTGTATTTATTCATATATCCAATCAAAATATCACTATTAATATTAACTGCTCACTGCTTTACATTGTGATATCACTTAGTAAAATGATGCATTATTTAGAGATATAGATCACCCCTAGTGAAGTACAAATATTAAAAATAAAAAACAGTAATTTTATCATAGTAGTTACCTTGATGCTGAGAAAAAGGGATGCAATTACGTTTACTGTTGATTTATTTGTTAACTTGGATGTTTACATTAGTGTTCACTATTAGACATTTTAAAAGACCTTAAATATTATATAATACATATTTAAATAGTTTTTAACACTTCTTTATGTACCTGACTCTATTTGCAGAGTTATAAAGTGAAGCTTCTTCCTTCAACCTTCTTAAAGCTTTAAAAAAGGAACCAAATAACAAATCACAAATTTTTAATAATTTTTTGTGTTAAAGAGTTATGGGACAAGTCAGATAAGAAGAGCTTCCCAAAAAGCCAAGAGAGGTTTCCAAAAGGAGAGAACATAGAATTTCCCATAGAATTTCATAGAAGAACAGATGGGAATTATATAAAGAAGTAAAAAGATAGTGTGCCAAGAGAGGGTTCTAGAAATGGTACAGGGAATTTCTCACAGTTGTAGATATCTATCACAGCCATTGGATACATTAGAGATATGCAGATTAGAGGGGTCACTTGGGTGTGGGGTAAGTTTTGAATGACCTGGATGATTTCCTACAAGTTCCCTTCTTATTTTGAAAGTCCTGGAGACACATCAGAACTCTTTAGACAAAGGAGTAATGGCATTTACAAATATAAATTGGAAAATGGGATAAAAACAGTATTATTGTTCTGTTTTGTTTTATCTTATTTGTTTAGATTGGAGTGAGGTAGAGGAAAATAGTGAAAGGAGGCTAAAATATGTGGGATATTTTCTGTTTGCTCCTAGAATCCACTCCTTGCCCTTTTCCATGCAACTCTGTGCTGACCCATAGGGACCAAAACATTGGTTTCTTCCTTCTGACTTTCGGTTGGCATCAGCCAGTGGGAAGCAACAGCAAGATATTGAAGACAGGAAGGAAAGTAAAATTGAGATACCTACTCCCTAGTCTCCTTCCTGAAAGGAACACTGACTGCCTCTATCTAAAGACCAAAGTTCCTATCAAGCATTTCTCCACACATAAGTCTCTGTATATATTTCTATATTTATACATTATACATGTTCCCCTCCAACTGTCCCTTCAGGGGTGATAAAATCTACTTTGAATGGGATATCACCATTTTATTGTGTTTTTCTACACTATGCCCAAACCATTGCAATAGTCCCTTAACTAAATTCTCTTTGCAATACCCAACTTGTGTGTGCCATTGTTTCCTGTCAGAGACTACCTGCCATAGGAAGTTTTTGACATAATCTTAGGGAGACTTGACAAGAACCCAAATTAAGGCTATAAATAAGGAGAAGGAGAATATGAATGATTCAGAGGTAAAATCAATAATAGTTGATAAGTTATTGAATATGGGGTCATAAATAACAAAGGTTATTTCCAAGTTTCAGATCTGGATTACCAGAAGGGTGGTATTGATGTCACCATTTACCAAAAAAGAAAGTAGAGCCAGAGGGATAGAAGTTGTTGAGTCAGGTTGGTCATAAATACAATTTGAGAAAGATTATAATTAAGGTGCTATAAGCATCAAAGTGTAAATCTATGGGTTGGGTCTCCTTTGGGCTGGAAACTAAAAAAAAAATTTAGAACAAAATGCACACACACATACTTTTATCCATAACTACATTTGTATCTGTGTATGTATGTGTTTTGTGTGCACATACATGTACATGTAAAGAGGTTAAGAAAGTCTGAGAAGGGTCAGGAGGTTGGACTATTAACAGAGAAACCTGGGGAATTAACAGAATAACTCACCAATCTGACAGTTTGGCCAAAGGCCTTCCCAATTCCCTGACCTTTTTAAATTAAATAAATGCCAATGAAATTAAAAGCAGTAAAAATTTAATTTACCAATTCTTTGATATTAGTGACATTAAAACATAACCATTGGTGCTGTATACTTGGATATCTAATTTGCAGAAGATTAATAAAAGGCACCAAAACAATAGTGCTAATAAAATATGTAAATACCCTATTAATTAACTTCAAATTAGAATTTTGTTCTTCAAGTGTAATACTTTTCTATTAAGTGCCACAAGTTTTTTGCTTCTACTGATGCCACTGAAAATAGCAATACCAAAAAGAATGCTGCATTTCTGTCTGGTTTTCACATGTGCTACATAGTGCCTGAGGAGCTTAAAGAAATATAATTTTTTAAAGTAATATTTCCTGCCCTTACCAGTGTGGCTCAATTGGTTGAGCATTGTTCCACAAAGAAAAAAGTCACTAGTTTGAGTCCCAGTCAGGGCACATACCTGGGTTGCAGTTTTGGTCCCCAGTTGAGGCACATGCAAGAGGCAACCAATGGATATTTCTCTCTCATATATGTGTTTTTTTCCTGATCCTTCTCCCTCCTCTACTTCTAACTAAAAAATATAAATATGTTTAAAAGAGTAACGATTTTTCCCCTGGCTGGTGTGGCTCAGTGGATTGAGCTGCTGGCCTGTGAACCACAGGGTCACCAGTTCAATTCCCAGTTAGAGCACATTCCTCAGTTGCAGGCAAAGTCCCCAGTAGGGTGAATGCACGAAACAACCACACTTTCATGTTTCTCTCCCTCTCTTTCTCCCCCTTCTCCCCTCTGTCTAAAAATAAGATAAATAAAATCTTTTAAAAGTCTCAAATTCAGCTTTACTTTTACCACAGAAATAATTGTTAAAAAAAAGTGATGATATCTGGATCAGGATATTAAAGCATACAAATGTTAGCAAGACATTGCTCTCTGAATGTTGGGCTGTTGCTTGAGGTTTGACTCTTAATGTTTGACTTTGCTATTTTATAAGATGTCTACATAATTATGCAATAATTTTATAATGAAACAAGTACACATTTTAAGAAACAAATGATGCATGGATGTTCAAAACTTACCAGATCTACTTCTACTGATAACAGAAAGAAAAAAAGTCAAAAATGTTTGAAAATTGTCCTCTTTCCTTCTAACTCTAGTGGGAAACACACAAACATGCACACTTTGAGGAGTCTTTTATTCCAGTCTTACTCAAATACAAAGATTTCCAAGTGGTTATGAAAGGTCTTTTGAAGAAAGTTCCACCAATTTGAAATTACTCCTTTTTTTTTTCTGGTTGCCAAGTTCTAGCTCCCCAGTGAGCCATTGTGCAATGAAAATGGTCTTCTGAGCACCCAGGTGCTGCCTCTCTCTAGAAAGCTGCCAGTCACCAGGCTCTCCATATGGCAGCAGCAGGACTGAAGCTAAAGGGCAAAGACACCATTGATTACCAACACACAGAATGCACCAGACATAGGAAATACAACAAAGCAAAGTTGGAAAGGTGAGGCATTACATTATGAAAGTCAGCAGGTGTTGGCATTCAGGAAAAAAATCCATTCCCATGGACTTCAATAAACCAAACAGAAAATGGAAAATTAAATAAAAACCTGACTGATGGATTGACTGGGCAGCATAAAGATGGAACTGCAATCTTAAACCAGATACTCTAAAATTGCTACTATATTCCTTTGGAAAAAAAAAAAACTTAACTGCTTTTAAAGAGAAAAGTACAGTAGTCTCCAACTACCAGCCAACTGTTCCTATTTAAGTTCCCCATTTTTAGTTTACTCTGAGTAAATTCTTGGCTTTTAGTGCCTAAGAATGCCTATATGGCGGATGAAAGTGCTGGCGGCAAAAACGGCCCCAGATGTTGAACCCTCAGTTCATCAACCTCAGTCCTTGAGTTCTGGCTAAGAAAGAGTTCAGAGGTAGAAGAAATGAGCCTGTAGAAGAAATGGGCTCACGAAACAAGGTATAGAGGCAAAAGAAAGGGCCCTCGAAGCTTAGGAGAAAGACAGAGAGTCAAGGAAAATGCATCTGGGTGAAAGGGTTTGAGAAAGGCTCTGGCATGCTCTATAAAGAGAGAAGCTTCAAAAGAGAGCTGTGCTGGGTCCTCCTTCCTAAGGGCTTTAAAGGGTGGGGCTTTTAGGGGGAGTCCCAGGGGAGGATCTCAATAGAGTATTCATTAGCTTTCCAGGCGTTTCCTTTCAGAACTGTGGTCTCCACCGATTGGTCAGTGCCAGGGCTGAGAGTCATTCATCAATGCAGCTGGTCCTGATGTCAGCCATGGCATTGCTTATCAGGTTTTGATAGGGCACTCAAGAGTTGAAAAATTTTAGTTTAAGGTAAATAGTTAATAAGCCTAATAAGTAACACATATGTTAAAGTTATTGTTTCAGGAACTGCAGATAAGGCCCACCACTCCCCAGGGAGACAGGTGACCGACCAGCCCAGGGGAACAGGCTCATCACCCAGGGCAAGAATGCTGCAGTTTTCTTTTACCTAATTTTCCCTGAATTTCCAAACTCCTCACCGAACATTGTATATTCCCTGTTATAAAATGGCTGGCTTGAACAAAATGTAAGACTGTCCATTAGGGTGCAAACCCACCATCTTCTCAGATTGCTGGCCACTGAATAAAGTGCCCATAAAGATTCAATCCTTGTCTCTGCTTATTGGGTTCCATATGTGACAGGCAGCACGAAGGCTGTTTTTTTCCAGTTTTAGTTTTTCTCTTTTTCTGGGCCTGGAGCTGAAACACAGCTGAGATCTAGATTTTATCTCAAGAGTTTTATGCTTAAGTGAAGTGATCAGGCAAAGGCCTGCATGGGGGGCCCCAGGAGATCATTCTTCAGCACCTTGTCCCTCCTCCAAGGGGATATACTACATGATAGTGACATGCCAGGGGAGGAACAGTCAGGGGAGGGTCTGGGTGGCACAATCAGTGATATGAAAGGTCAGGGGTTTTAAACCACATGACCAGCAAGTGGAAAGCTCATCCTGAAGGCAAGGTTTTTGTTTTCCCAGTGTTGCCCATTGCTAGGCACTTGGGTCTCTCCACCCTGGTGACCTTCCATACCTGGCCTATCGTCCTTACTCTACTTAGTTCTGTCTAACTGCCTACCACAAAAGGACAGTGCCTGGGCCTCTCCTAAGGAAGAGCAGGGCTCTCTATAAGGGTAAATTTAAAAACAAGATACTGCTCCATGTGGGAACTGGTAATTCATGAAGAATGTCATTAAGTATGGTGGCTAAAGTTTGGTGCTCTGGATTCATATAGACTCAAGGTTGAGTTCTACATTCAGATCTATCGTCTTAGCTTAACACCATGGAAAAATAATAAAGCTGTTCAAATTTATGACATAGACCTTAACCTGAGCAGAGGTGGGGAGGGCTATGGGAGGAGTTCTCTGGGAGAGAACCCTGCAGGAAGAACTCCATGTTTACTGCAGAGCTCTGAAGTTTAATAGCCCTCCCTTTGCTTAACTTCCTCATTAATGTCCTCTATAAAAGGGTCTTCTTATTTTTTCTCCCACTCTTCCTTTGTGTGGTGCATCATGGCTACACATACTGCATTTCAATCCTTTGTCTCTTCCCATAATAAATTATTTTTGGTGACAAAATACATGATTGACTTTTGTTTTTAAGGTGGGTGATGCCTTCCAGTATGTAATTGTCATGAGAATTAAAGTAGCACAAGTTGGTCCTTAATGAGAGCTCAAAAAATGTTGATAGCTCTTGTTAAAAGGGTGGTAGGTCTTCTAGATTCCCACATTCTTTTATATAAGTGAAGGCTCTAAGTATTCCTTATGTATCTGGTGAAGTATTTTTAGACTAGGATACATAATCTGGAGCATATGTTCTATAATATGGATCAGACTTCAAAAATTTTTCTATGAAAACCTATTGCAACTTAAGGGACCACTTGAAAATGTAGTTTTTGAACACAATGAAAAAACTACATGCAAAATGTGGATGTTCAATTTATCATTGAACTGAAAGTAACCCCTAAGGCAGGGGTGTCAAACTCATTTTCACCGGGGGCCACATCAGCTTAGCAATTGCCTTCAAAGGGCTGAATGTAATTCCAATTCCTTAATAGTTAAGGAGTGGTTACATTTATACAGTCCTAAAATTATTTTGGCCACTTGAAGGCAACTGCAAGGCTGATGTGGCCCCCAGTGAAAATGAATTTGACACTCCTGCCTTAAGGCATGTGGCTTGTAGCCTTATTTATGGGAGATATCCTGGAGAAATTTTCTATATTTTAAAGGTTTTACAAATGCCTTTAATCCTGGGGGTGGAAGGGACAGGGTTAAATACTCTCAAAATGTGCAATAAAAATAATTTTCCTAATTTGTTATATACACTGTAGTTTATTCCTAGTGGTTTTAGGCAACGTATTGCAAACATTTTCCCTTAATGTCTTGCTTGTTACTGACTGTTTTCTTGGAATTCTAGATATTACAAAGCTTAATTCATAGGGTAACCATGTAACCATGGCATTTGCATAGTTCCAGCTGAGACTTTCTTATAACTCAGCCATTTATAGAAACAAAAATAGTTTCTTCTGACAGCTAAATAAGTTACTTTTGTGTGCTTCCTCAGGACACTATATCCTTATTTGTATGGACTTCAAAAGAAATGAAAATTAAATTGCTAAATAGCAATATAGTTTAACATTTAAGAGTTTAGCAAAAGATTGGTACATGAATCATAATTTTATATTACTAATATATTGTAAAATGAACAGGAAAAGTACTATCTTGCTAACATCTCCATTAAAAAATTAGTAGGAAAATATATCAAGTATATCTGCATTCAAATAGATTTTAGTATTATAGGTTTCCACACATCATAAAGTTGCTACTAATCTGTAGGTTTTAGAATAGTATTTAATTGCTTTGTAGTAATATACAAGCATGTACTCTGTATTTTATAAATGGAATGATAGCAAAAGTTAAAAAGTACTTTAATAATATCCTATTATGTGCTGGCATAAAATCTTATTAAGGAAAATGATACATTAATTAAAAATACTTTATAATGATACATACAGAGGGTGGGCAAAAGTATTTTGTAATTGTAAAAAATACAATAATAAACTTTTGCATACTCAACTTTAAGCCTACTTTTGTGCCCTATATATAAAATATGTAATATATAGTATATAATATACACACACAAGCACACACACCAAGTGAATGAATAATGCGGGAGAAATTCAGACTTAAGAGGGAATGGCAGGCAGAATTCTAAGATACTCCACCACAGAATCTACTCTTCACAGATGAGACTTTGAATATGATGATATATCATGTCTATAACTAAATTACCTTAAAAAGGGAATTTTCAAATGTAGAGTTACTAATCAGCTGACTTAGAGTTAATCAAAGTGAAATTACCTGGAAAGACCTAATATAATCACGAGTCCTTTGGGGGTTCCCACCCCCCAGGATGCAGACCAGGTACCACCAGTCCGGCCTGTTAGGAACTGGGCTGCAGGCAAAGCTCATCTGAGCTCTGCCCCGTGACTCCCCCCACTGCTGCTCTCTACCGGTCCAGGCGCTAAAATGGTTAGGGGCCACTGCCCAAAGCAGAGTGTGTTTTCTACTCCTGTAAGAAGAGCAAGTCAGAGAGACTTAAAGTGTAGGAAGAATTTGGTGGGCCTATGCTATCTGTGAAGATGGTGGGGCAGGGGGCACCCATCCCGAGATAGAGACCTGCAGCAGCTAAGAATGACTCCCAAGTGAAGAAGTAGGGATCTCTTCTATAATTGGCTGGATCTGAATTCTAAGACAACTTGAGTGAACCTGGGGGCAGATGGTTCCCCTAGCCTCCAGTGAAGAGCTCAGCTGCTGCTGCCTTGCTGAGAGCCCAGGCTGCCAGACCTCTGCTCACAGAACTTCCAGGCCTTGAGCTCATAATTGAGCACTGTTTTAAGCCACAAAGTTTATGGTAATTTACCACACTACAATAGGAAACTAGTAGAGAAGGATATTTTATGTAGTTTAAGATGTTGTATGAGGGGGAACCCCCCTGAAAAATGGAATTGATTTATAAAAAAGTGTGTATTTATTCTTATATGTATAAACTGTCACCTTCAAAAGTACTCTCTATTTAATGCAATACACCTATCGAGACTTTGTTTTCCACTGCTCAAAACAGCTTTTTTAACTTGTCAATTGTGATGCTTTTTACTGCTTCTGCTGTTTTTTGTTTCACCTCTTCCACATCTATAAAAAAATTCCCTTTGAAAACTTTTCAATTAGAGTAAATTTTAAAAAGTAACTTGGGGCAAGATCAGGTTAATAGGGAGGGTGAGGCATGCTGTTTTTGATCAAAAACTGCTGAACAGTCAGCACTGTGTGAGCAGGTGTGCTAGTAAATCAGCTATCACGCAATGGGCAAACACGTGAAAAGAGTCTTCAAAAACAAATTCACTAAAGCTGAATATAGCCTCTCATGACAACCTGTCACCCGATACACTGATACAGATGGGTTCCTAGAACACTCACCTAGTGGGAGAGCCTGTACTACAAGGGGCCTGCCCTCCAGAAAATAATTCTGTTTTTTTTTTTGTGGGTCCCCCAAATGCCTGACAATGTAGCAATAACAATCTGGATGTTAAGTAACTTTTTAACACCTAGAATGATGCCTCACATGTTTTTATAATATGACCTCTCAAGAAGCAAAAGCCTAATAAAAAGTACCACAGGACAGTAAATTAGCATAAGACCCATCAGTAGGAAGATGAACAAACAGCAGCAGAAATGACTTGGGGTGACAACTTAAGACAGGGGTTTCACACTCATTTTGATGGGGGGGCCACATCATCCCCGCAGCTGCCTTCAAAGGGCTCAATGTAATTTTAGGGCTGTATAAATGTAACTACTCCTTAACAGTTAGTTAAGTCAGAACTCAGTGCTGCTGCAGGGTAGAAACAAGGTGGCCGGCCAGACAAAATAAGGTGGAGGGCCAGATTCAGCCCATCCAGTCTGGGTCCCAGTGTCTCTCCAAAAGCAGTCGTGTATACTAAATTATTTCTATAACTGATGAAGATAAAATCAAGCCTCAGACCTCTGAAGGGTCCTACCTTCAAGCTGAACCTACTCATCCCCTGTCTCTCCCAGATCAAAGGTTCACTCTGCCGTGCCCCTCCCCCAACACCAACACTGAGCAGTGAGTGTTAATGAGCCAGGGCTGTTTATCACCCCTGTCTGAGTGAGAAGACCAGGGCATTGCTGCCTGTGCCATAACATGCACTTATGCAAAACCTCTCCTCAACATAAAACTTTTAATATTTTTACATAATAAGCACAACAGTTGCTATGATTCTTGCTGTGAAACTTCACTTCTCACTATTAAAAGGGCCATCCTGCCCTTTCCCATGAGCTATATCCTGTGAGGCAGAAATGCCCCACCCTTCTTTTCCACTCCTGGGGGAAGTCACTCCCCAGTGCAGAGTAGTGGTAACCTTAGGCTTTCTGTTCACATCAGCTCTGCTGTTGTGAAGTTGTTCTGCCAAACTTACACTGAATGCATCCTTTCTCATAATAGAGTCTAATACATTTACAACAGAACATTTAATTATATCTTTAACACCAACAAAGCATATGTATTTATTCAAAAAGATACATTTGATTTTGTAACTATCAATGGTTATCTTTATTTAAAACTTAATAAAAGATGTTTATAGTTGTAGTCAATTGTAGACAAGTACAGGCATGTGTAAGATTGTATATATTACATGTATGTTATATGATCACACTACACAACAGAAGAGAATAAGCTTCCTTTAGAATGTGAGAAAAGAGTAAACATTCTTCTCAAGTGCACATGAATTATTCTTTAGGAGAGAGCATGTATGAAACCATAAATCAATTATCAATAAATGTAAATAGATTGAAATCACACAAAGTATCTTCTCCAAACAATTGGAATAAAGCTGGAAGTCAATAGTTCCTGATGACAAATGACTATGAGTATTGTTTCATGAGTTTACTGGATATTTGGAAATTATTTGCCAAATGGCAGTTTAAAAATGTTACCCATTTTTCAGTTGTGTTTCTGTCTTCCATTCATGAATCTGTAAGAGTTCCTGGTACAAACCCTTTTCTGGATAAACATGATTGCAAATATCCTAGTCTGACTTCTCATTTTGGTCACATATGTCTCTGGTAAGCTAAAGTTCTCAACTTTAATAAACTCAAATTTATCAATTATTTTCTTTATTGTTATGATTTTTGTGTCTGCTGAGAAATCTTTGCCTTAAGAATATATTTTCTGTTATCTTCTATAATCTTTGATATTTTTAGTTTATACATGATCTATGATCTATCTGGAATTGATTATTGTGTATGAGGCAAAGTAGTGAAATAGTGGCAAAATCCATCTATTCTGCATGTATATCCAAATGTCTATGTACCATTTATTTGAAAATAGTCATTTTCCCACTGCCATGAAGTCTATCTGTGTAATAACTCAAGTTGTCACTACATGTGTGTCTGCTCCTGAACTCCATTCTGTTTCATTACTCTCTTCTTTACTGAACCAATGACATATTTTTAATTTCTTTTGTTTATAAGTTGTGATATATCATGGTCTCAGGGCTTCTACCATGCCCTTCTTTAATATTCAATAAGCTATGTTTGGCCCTTTGTAGATTTAGCTCACACATTTCCACAAAATGGTCTGCTAATATTAGACTGGAATGGCATTGAACATATAAATCAAGTTTTAAGAAGTGATATCTTAATAATATGAGTCTTCCAATTCATAACCATGATATATTTGTTCATTTATTTCAGATTTCTTTAATTTCTCTTAGTAATGTTTTATAGTTTTTCTCACAAGCTTTGTTACATTTATTTTTATCAAATATTTTATTATTGCAAATTGCATCACAAAGATTTTTTGAAACAGTTGTTGCTAAAATATAGAAATACACTTGCTTTTTATACTATCACTCCATTGTTATTTATTATAATAGTCAATCTGATTAGTATTTTGTTTTGTGTGTACAAATATATATGTAAATAATGCTATTTTCATTATCCTTTTGCAATCCTTATCATTTTGTATTTTTTATCTTGCCTTACATCAAAACAGTCTCAATATAATGTTGATTATAAGTTGTAAGAGTAAGAATCCATATCTCATCTCTTATTTTAGGAAGAAAGTTTTCACTATTTAATTATTAATTAGAATGTTTATTGCTCATTTTTTATTGTATTCGGCAATTTATTCTTTCTTTTTTATTATTTATGCTGTTACAGTTATTCCTGCTGTTTCTCCTTTTCCCCACGACCACCCAGCCTCACCTTTTCTGCTCCCCAAGTCAATCCCTGTATTGTTGCCCATGTCCATGTCTGTGTCCATGTCCATTGGTTGTACATAAATGTTCTTTGGTTAATCCCTTCACCACCTCCTCCCCTCTGTTTCAGCAGCTATCAATCTGTTTTATGTATCTAAGCTTCTGTTACTATTTTGCTCATTAGTTTATTGTGTTCACTAGATTCCACATATAAGTGAGATCATGTTGTATTTTTTTCACTGACTGGCTTAATTCACTTACCATAATTGTGTCTAAGTCCACCCAAAAAAGAATATGAGTTTCTTCTTTTTTACTGCTACATAGTATTCCATTGTGTAAATGTACCAAAGCTTCTTTATTCATTCATCTACCGATGAGCACTTAGGCTGTTTCCAAAACTTGACTATTAAAAATAGCACTGCTATAAACACAGGGGTGCATTATTTTTTTTTGTATTGGTGTTTCAGGATCCTTAGGGTGTATTCCCAGAAGTGGAATTTCTAGGATACTCCATATTGTTTTCCATAGTGGCTGCACCAGTCTGCATTCCCACCAACAGTGCACTAGGGTTCCCTTTTCTCCACATCCTCACCAGCAGATGTTTGTTGATCTACTAATGGTAGCCATTCTGACAGGTGTAAAGTGATATCTCATTGAAGTTTCCATTTGAATCACTCTGATATTTAGTGATATTGAACATTTTTTCATACTGTCTGTTAGCCATCTCTATATCCTCTTTGGAGAAATATCCATTTAGGTCCTTTGGTCATTTTTTAAATCTGATTGTTATAAATCTTTTATATCCTTATTCATTTTTGTCTTTGTACTGAGCACTGTGTTAAAATCTCTAACTGTATGTTTGTGGATATTTCTGTTTTTCCTTTTATTTGCTAATTTCAGCTTTATAAATTTTATAGGTGCGTGTAAATTTATTACTGTATCTTCCTGTTGAATTGGTCTTCTACTCAGCATGAACTCTATTCTGTTGGCAATTATTATAACAAAATTGCTTTCTTTTGTAGTATTAAACTTCTGATTTTTATGCTGCCTTTATGTTTATCTCTTTAAACAAAATATATTTGAGTTTAGTTTGTTTTTTTTAAAGATTTTACTTATTTAGTTTAGTGAGAGGGGAAGGGAGAGAGGAAGGGAGGGAAGGAAGCATTGATGTGCAAGAGAAACAGTGATCAGTTGCCTCTCACATGCCCCCAGTTGGGGACTTGGCTGGCAACCCAGGTATCTGCCATGACTGGCAGTTGAACCAGTGACCCCTTGGTTCACAGGCCAGCACTCAGTCCACTGAGCCACACCAGCCAGGGCTTACCTTTACTTTTAAAGGATAATTTCCCTGTAAATAAAATTCAAGTCTTTCAGTTATTTTCTTTTAGCACTTCAAAAATGCTTCTCCCTTGTTGTTACTTACATTATTCTGTGGTTATTTTTTTAAGATAATGTATTTTTTTACCTAAGAATATGTTTAAAATTATCCCTTTGTCTTTGGTTTTTAGCAATTATACTACAATGTTATTGAGTATATTTTTCTTTTTATTGCCCTGTATGTTTCATAGAGTTTTCTTGAATCTGTGGCTTGAGATTTTTTTTGAGAAACTACATGTATTTTAAATCACTTTAATTATTGCTCCTGACTCATTTTTCTCTTTCATCTGTCTGTGATTCAAATTACATGTAGATATTTTTGTCATGTTCATAATATCTTTCCCATATTTCTAATCTTTTTTCCTAATGTGTTACTATCTGGATTTTTAAATGATCTATCCTGTACCCAAATTGTCTTCTGCAATATTATAATCTATTACTGAACTAATCTACTCAATCCTAAATTTAACATTTCTTTTTCAGTTCTACAAAAAATGTACAATTTCGTAGGGGTGGGGGGGAAAATGTACAATTTCCTTTTCTCATAAAAATTACTGTTTTTCATATATTTTTAGATATATTAATTCTGTTATTTGATCTCCAAAATATATAAAGAACTCACATGACTCCACTCCAGGAAGACAAAAAAAAAAAGCGCAATTAAAAAATGGGCCAAAGACTTGAACAGACACTTCTCCAAGGAGGAGTTTCAGAGGGTCCAGAGACACATGAAAAGATGCTCAGCATCACTAGCCATCAGAGAGATGAAAATTCAAACCACAATGAGATATCACCTCGCACTGGTCAGAATGGCCAGCATAAACAAATCAACAAACAAGTGTTGGAGAGGATGTGGAGAAAACCCTAATGCACTGTTGGTGGAAAATACTGTGGGAAACAGTATGGAATTTCCTCAGAAACTGAAAATGGAACTACCTTTTGACCCAGCAATTCCACTGCTTAGACTATATCCTAAGAATCCTGAAACACCAATCCAAAAGAACCTATGCACCCCAATGTTCATAGCAGCACAATTTACAATAGCCAGGTGCTGGAAGCAACCTATATGCTCACCAGAAAATGAATGGATAAAAAAAAAAAAACTATGGTACATTTACACAATGGAACACTATACAGCAGAGAGAAAGGAGGTTTATGACAACATGGATGGAACTGGAGAGCATTATGCTAAGTGAAACAAGCCAGACGGTAAGGGACAAATACCATATGATCTCACCTTTAACTGGAACATAATCAACAAAAGAAAAAAGCAAAATATAACCAGAGACATTGAAATTAAGAACAATCTAACAATAACCAGAAGGGGGGCAGTGGGGGAAGAGTTTTCAGGAACTACTATAAAGGACGAATAGACAAACCAAGGGGGAGGGTGGAAGCAAGGGAGGGAGGTGGGTTTGGCTGGGGTGGGGGGAGTGGTGGGGAAGAAATGCAGACAACTATAATTGAACAACACTAAAATATTCTTTTTAAAAATCTATGTTACAAGCTCAAAATCTTAAACATGGCTTTTTTAGTTGTCTGCTTTTTCTCTTGGTTTCCTGGCATGCTTGGGCAATCTTTTATCAAGTGCCAGGCATTGTGAATGAAAAAGTATAGAGTACTTGGATCACTTTATATGTTTCCAGAGACAGTTACATTTGTTTTTCTGAGGCAGACAGAATATAGCAGATCATATTGGCCCAGTCTAGGATGGCCCAGAGCCCTTACGGCAAAGCTCTGCAAAAGTACAAAATTAAAACCTGAAGTATTTACCAGGACCTGTTTTTATTTTGCTTGTTTGTGTCTTTGATTGATTGTTTTATTCTGTAATGGTCACTAAACTTTTTATTTTGTTTTTTTCTGGTACCTTGAATCTACCAAAATGTTGATTAGCTTTTCAAGTCTTAGCAGCTACTTTCATCAGTTTTTAGTAGTCACTCCCCTTAGGGACCTACCGCATAGGTTCTAATTTAGCAACTGTCTCCACTGAAGTGTCTGCACACTCTTCACCTCACTATTCTGCAGCTGTCTTCTATTCAGTGTCTTGAACTTCTAATGCTGGTTGTCTTGGTGGCCTTAAACCTCAATCTTTGTCTTCCCAGCCCAGTGAGACTGTCATGAAATCTAAACCATTGCCTACTCTTTAGCCTCTATTATTGAATTAGCTAATGGCCAGAAACAAACAAACAAACAAAAAGTAGTACAGAAGGTTTGAGTCAACTCAATGAGCTTCCTTTCTTTCCTAGATTTTATTTAGCTTCTTAAGTCCTGGTTGCGTTGATTGCCAACTGAAATTTTCATAGGATGGCTTTTGTAGTTTATCCAGATCTCTCTTCCTTCCTTCCTTCCTTCCTTCCTTCCTTCCTTCCTTCCTTCCTTCCCTCTCTCCCTCTCTCCCTCTTTCTTTCTTTCTTTCTTCCTTTCTTTCCTTTCTTCCTTTCTTCTCTCTTCCTTCCTTCCTTCCTTCTTTCCTTCCTTCCTTCCTTCCTTCCTTCCTTCCTTCCTTCCT